>NW_022610515.1:0-30892 GCF_000309985.2 Brassica rapa
TGATTTATGAAAAGATTTATCATGTATAGAACTTACCTTAGCCTTTACTTGACAATAACTTGCTCTGGTTTGTCTTTGGACCTGATCAAAGTGTTTTGGCCGACACTTGTACTCATCTTCCTGACCTTTGGGATGTCACTCTCCTGCTCTAAGCAGTGGACAATGCGTGCCCCTGGTTTGGCTGAAAGTTGGCTTCTTTAGGCAAGACTCTTTGAACTTCTTGTTCCACAATTTCCTTGCTTCTTTGGAACCATGAGTTGGATATCTCCTTGGATATAGTTCCTGGATTTTAGACCTTTATAATCTGGTGCAAATCTATCCCTCATGACTTCCTTAAGAGCTCTCCACGTTTTGATAGCTGGCTCCTTGTAAAACCATCTATCATCCTCTTCTTGTACCCACCATTTAAAAGCATCATCTTTTAGTTGATCAATGGCATAAGCTAGCCTCTCTTCCTCAGGATGTTGTTGTAGTGAAACCATTCATCAAGGTTTCCTCTCCCATCTTAGATAACCTCTTTTTCCTGAAAATTTAAAGAGTTCAACTTTATCAGCAAAAGAGTTATAATCAAACCGAGAATTAACAACATAAGGGTTGTGGGGTTTAGAAGTTGGAGTTTGATTGATCCTTGAAGGATCTGGTGGCTTGGGCTCGACATAGACTGCCCCTGGTACATTTCCAAATCTCCTTTCTCCTTCATGTGGACGTTGGCCTTGTGCCTGATTTCTTTTCTCCAATTGAGCAATCTTAATTTGGAGCTGTTATAGAGCTGCGGACTGTTGGCTCAAGGTGGCCCTTAGGTTTTGGCCGTGTCTCTCCTCCTCCATTGCTTCCTGAAAACAATCTCAAAGAAAAAGTTAAGGTATGGAAATTTTTGGTCTAAACCAAATAAAACAAATGCAATTTAACTAAACCGAGAAATATGCAATTATGAACCGAAATGAAGTAACTATACTAAAATGATTTTTCTTTTGGTTTTCTGAATGCAATTTCGAAATTAAACAATATGGTATGAAAAGAAACAAAAATGGGAAGAAAATATGGAAATTAAACTCACACTGATTTTTTTTTTGAATTTTCTTAAGATGAAATGCAAAAAACACGGAAATGGAAACTAAAATGTATACTTGAACCCAAAATGATATAAACTAAGCTGAATGATTTTTTTTTTTGAATGCAAATAACAAACTTATGAAACAAATATGGTATGCACGAAATTAAAAATGGTATGACTTTTTATTTATTTTTTTTTTAAGCAAGAAACAACTATAAAAATGCAGATACTTTTTTTTTTGAAATGAATGCACAAAATCAAAAAATGGAAAGTGGAGCTGGGGAATGAATGCAAACACGTTTTTCTTTTCTTTTTATGGATGAAATGAATCAAACTAGACAACAGGTCGTCTCCTATCTCAACTCTTTATGGCTTTTCAATTTATGATGAACAAAGAACACAAAAATGCAAAAAATAGTTTTTTTTTTATTTATAAATGGAAAAACAAATGCAAACAAGATGAATGATGCAAGGATAGAATGGACCTGATTCAGGAGCTTAAGCTCTGATACCAAATGTTGCAGGCTGGGATTAAGGGTGGGCAAGATGGATGATGGAAGCTTGGATGGGTCGACCCAAGAGATGATCGGATGGGCGATATGATGGAATGCAAGTTATGAACCTGAAAACAAATGCAAAAACAAATGAGATATGATTTCTAATATGATAAAACAAGATAAATAAAGATAGATAGGATGGAATTAGGCTGCTGGTCTTCAGACACTCTCAGCCTAATCAGTTGATGATTGAAGTGGATTGAGGTGGTGCTTTGCTTGCTGGACTGATGTCTCTCTCAAGCTTGGCAAACGAATTGGAATGGAAGGATGGGGGATTGAGGACGCCACAAGACTCTATGGAAAGGAGCCTTGATAAGTCAAGGTGCTTTGGAGCTGCTTCACACAAACTCAAAAGACTTAGAACAATAGTTTTTAAGAAAACTAGAAAACTGAATAATTCTTATTACTTTCAAAAAATGGGTGATTTACAATGAAGCAAAGACTAGAGCTTTATAGGCTCGACAAGGACAGACTCTAACAGTCATAAAATGATAAAAGGAAACAAAATAACTTGAACTTAAAGTCTTGGGAGCAAAGGCTTTGATGACTCCATGGAATATAGCCGTTAGGCTTGATTTGCTTCCTTCCAAAAGAGAAACTTGTGAAGACTTGTATCTTGATAGCTTCTGGACGTGGCCATGATCTTCAAGCCTTCCTGAAATACTCCTTGGCCTCAGTAAAAGAGAATATGGCCGTTGGTCCTGGGCAAAAATCTGTAGAAACTTCTCCAAAGCATTTAGTGTAGATGTTGCCAAATATGGAAGGTTGATGGGAAGAGAGATCCGCCTGATCTCCTGGGTGCTGGTCCAGCTGAGGACATTTTGGATGTCTTCTGAATGGTCTAGAGTATCTCCTGGTTCCCATAGATAGCCCTGGGTCGAACCAAGTTGAATTGGTTGAAGACTTTCCTTAAATGATGTCGGTTTGGCCAATTGATGCAAACCGGCTTGATCTTTTGGTTTGATTGGGATCCGCCTGATCCAGTGTGGCATGGTGCTTCCTATGATGTTGTAGAGTGCCTCTGAATGACTTAGAAGGTCTCCTGGTTGCCATTCTTGAGGTTGGTTCGATGTGAAACCCGGATCTTCCAAATAAGGCAAGTGTAGAGCTGGTTTGGCCGGTTTTCGGAAATTGATCATATCTTCCAATTTCCTTGACCATTTCTCGAGATCTTGGGCTTTTTGGAAAGCTAATAAACTCCTCTTGACTCATATGATCGGTTTTGGTTCAGGCCGCTTCTTCTTTGGGCTTGAATCCTCTTCTAAAGTCGCATACTCGCAGATGGACGGGCTGAGAAACCTCTGAATTGTAAAATTCATAACTTCTTGCTCCGTGAATATTTTGGGCAGATTCCAATTGGCATGGACTCCTTCTTGAGTGTAGAATCCATAAATATTATCCTCGTGATTTAAACCCTCCTGGTTTGTAAGATACGGCATTTTTAGTGCACGTATGTCCTGGTTGGCGCCTTGGCTGGTTGAGTAGGGTGTTGGGTCGACCTCTGGTTCAGCTGCTGAATTGCTGGCCGCAACACCAAGGCAGAGTTTGTTAAGAATATGCACCTGAAGGTCAAGGAGAGGATAGAAGCCAAGGCGGCTAAGGTCAAGGCCAAGTATGACCAGAAGAGGAAGGAGGTACTGTTCGAACCCGGGGACTTGGTGTGGTTACACATGCGGCCCGAGAGGTTTCCAGAAGCCCGGAAGTCCAAGCTCTCTCCTCGTGGGACAGGACCATTCCGCATCCTAAAGAAGATCAACGACAATGCCTATATCCTTGACCTCCCAGCTGAATTTAAAATTTCACATACTTTCAATGTCTCGGATTTGTCTCCTTTCCATGCAGATAGTGATGACTTTGCAGATGATGGTGTTCTGAGGCCCGAACCTCTTCAAGAGGGAGGGAATGATGAGGCCATCCAAGTAGAGGTTCCCATAGTTAGGCGCGGTCCGACTACCCGGAGTGGAACCATGGCCTTGCGAGAAGGTTTCACCAAAGCTGTCCAGCATATCCTTGATCAAGATGGACAGACTGACCAGGACCAGCTGCTGATTGAGAAGATGGTCCAGTTGAAGATTCAAGATCAAACCGGCCTAAAGGAGGTTCAGGACGCGGCCGACCCGATCCAGTTCAGACTCAACCAAGCCGGACTTCTCATTTCCACATCCGAGCTTGGTCCAGACTCAGTTTCCATTTCATCCACTCCAACTCTTCCCGGTTCTGAGATCTAGCCAACCACCAAGGGGAGTAGCATGTGTTGTACTCTTTTTCCTCACCAGGTTTTGTCCCATTGGGTTTTCTTGGTAAGGTTTTAATGAGGCAACATGCAAGCATGCTATTAGCCTTGGTCTAGGCCTTCTCAAACCGACAACCAGATGTCTGGTTTATTTTAATTTATTTGGTTAAGACTTTGGGCTAATGTTTCAGCCTCATTTTCGGCCAGCTTGTTTAAGGCCTTTTATCTTTGAGTCTCATAAGGGATAAACCCTATATAACTCCATGAAGTTGGCAATTTTTGCCTAAGTCTTTTATGAAATAATTTTGCCTTTGCAAACCTAAAACCCTAAGTCTTTTTCTGTGAGAAACAAGAGAGAGCAGCCGAATCTTATCAAGCTTCAAACCACCAAGCTTGTGGCGATTCTTCACCTCCATTCCATCCATCGATTTGCCTTGAGAGTGATACACATCCAGCAAGCCAAATCCCATAGCTATCCACCTCCATCCACTGTTCTTGTTGAGAGAGATACACATCCAGCAACAAGGATCCATCCCCCATACTTCTATCCTTCTTTTATTTTGTTTTATCTTGCATCATATAGTTCTAGATTTTTCCATTCATTATAAAAAACCCATAAAAAGTCATATTTGCTTCTGTTCTTCATTAATCATATTGTTTACTTTCTGTTCATTATTTTGATTCATAAAAACTCATAAAAATAGCATCCTTTTGTTGCAGGAACCAGATCGGCCATCTCCCACTCCATCGCGTCCGTCTAGCCGTCCCATAGCCGTCCGTCCGTCCTGTCCAGTCCGAGTTCTCGAACCTCAGACAGTCCGTCCGTACAGTCTGATTCTTGGCCTGTATCAATTTTGGTATCAGAGCCCAAAGCTCCTACACCTTCGTCTGTGGCTGTCCGTGGCAGACCGTCAGCACACATAGGACGTCCGTGGCTGTCCGTGTGTGTCTGTGGGTGTCCGCCACCACACACAGGATATTCGTAGCTGTCTGTGGCTGTCCGTCAGCACACACAGGACGTCCGTGTGTGTCCGTCAGCACACACAGGACGTTCGTGTGTGTCCATGTGTGCCCGTCAGCACACAAAGGACGCCTGTGGCTGTTTATCAGTACACATATCAGCACGCTGGTCCTTGGACTCAGCACGCTGGCCCTTCCCGTGGACTGTTTGAGTGATTTTGGCCCACGTGGGCTGTCTGTTCAGTACACACATGACGTCTGTGGGTGTTCGTCAGCACACACAGGACGTCCGTGTGTGTCCGTCAGCACACACAGGACATCCGGGGCTGTCCGTGTGTGTCCGTCAGCACACACATGACGTCCGTGGCTGTCCATCAGTACACATATCAAAATGTTGGTCCTTGGACAGCACGCTGACCCTTCCCGTGGACTGTTCGGGTGATTTTGGCCCTCGTGGGCTGTCTGTTCAGTACACATAGGACGTCCGTAGGTGTCTGCCAGCACACACAGTACGTCCGTGGCTGTCTGTGTGCGTCCGTGTGTGTCCGTCTGTTTCCGTCAGCACACAAAGGACGTCGGTGGCTGTCCATCAGTACACATATCAACACGTTGGTCCTTGGAGTCAGCACGCTGGCCCTTCCCGTGGACTGTTCGGGTGATTTTGGCCCACGTGGGCTGTCTGTTCAGTACACACAGGACATCCGTGGGTGTCCGCCAGCACACACAGGACGTCCGTGGGTGTCCGTCAGTACACATATCAGCACGTTGGTCCTTGGACTCAGCACGCTGACCCTTCCCGTGGACTGTTCGGGTGATTTTGGCCCACGTGGGCTGTCTGTTCAGTACACACAGGACGTCCGTGGGTGTCCGTCAGCACACACAGGACGTCCGTCTGTGTGTCCGTCAGCACACAAAAGACGTCCATGTGTGTCCGTCAGCACACACAGTACGTCCGTGGCTGTCCATCAGTACACATATCAGCATGTTGGTCCTTGGACTCAGCACGTTGACCCTTCCCGTGAACTGTTCGGGTGATTTTGGCCCACGTGGGCTGTCTGGTCAGTACACATAGGACGTCTGTGGGTGTCCGCCAGCACACACAGGAAATCCGTGGCTGTCCGTGTGTGTCCGTGTGTGTTCGTCTCTGTCCGTCAGCACACATAGGACATCCGTGGCTGTCCATCAGTACACATATCAGCACGTTGGTCCTTGGACTCAGCACGCTGGCCCTTCCCGTGGACTGTTTGGTTGATTTTGGCCCACGTGGGCTGTATGTTCAGTACACACAGGATGTCCGTGGGTGTCCACCAGCACACACAGTACGTTCGTGGCAGTCCGTGTGTGTCCGTCAGCACACACAGGACGTCCGTTTCTGTCCATCAGTACACATATCAGCACGCTGGTCGTTGGACTCAGCATGCTGGACCTTCCCTTGGACTGTTTGGGTGATTTTGGCCCACGTGGGCTGTCTGTTCAGTACACAGGACGTCAGTGGGTGTCCGCTAGCACACACAGGACGTTCGTGTTTGTGGCAGTCCGTCAACACACACAAGACATTTGTTGTTGTCCGTGTGTGTCCGTGTGTGTCCGTCAGCACACACAGGACGTCCGTGGGTGTCCGTCAGCACACAAAGGACGTTCGTGTGTGTTTGTCAGCACACACAGGACGTCCGTGGCTGTGTGTGTGTGTCCATCAGCACACACATGACGTCCGTGGCTGTCCATCAGTACACATATCAGCACGTTGGTCCTTGGACTCAGCACGCTGGCCCGTCCCGTGGACTCTTTGGGTGATTTTGGCCCCCGTAGGCTGTCTGTTCAGTACACACAAGACGTCTGTGGGTGTCCGCCAGCACATACAGGACGTCTATGGCAGTCTGTGGCTGTCCGTCAGCACACACAGGACGTCTCTAGCTGTCCATGTGTGTCTGTGTGTGTCTGTCAGCACATACAAGACATCCATGGCTGTCCATCCGTACACATATCAGCACGCTGGCCCTTCTCGTGGACTGTTCGGGTGATTTTTGCCCACGTGTGTTGTCTGTTCAGTACACACAGGACGTCTGGGGGTGTCCGTCAGCACACACAGGACGTCCGTGTGTGTCCGTCAGCACACCCAGGACGTTCGTGGCTGTCTGTGTGTGTCCGTATGTGTCCGTCAGCACACACCGGATGTCCGTGGCTGTCCATCAGTACACATATCAGCACGTTGGTCCTTGGACTCAGCACGCTGACCCTTCCTGTGGACTGTTCGGGTGATTTTGGCCCACGTGGGCTGTCTGTTCAGTACACACAGGACGTCCGTGGGTGTCTGCCAGCACACACAGGACGTCTGTGGCTCTCCGTGTGTGTTTGTGTGTGTCCGTCTGTGTCCGTCAGCACACACAGGACGTCCGTGGCTGTTCATCAGTACACATATCAGCACGTTGGTCCTTGGACTCATCACGCTGGCCCTTCCCGTGGACTGTTCGGGTGATTTTGGCCCACGTGGGCTGTCTGTTCAGTACACACAGGACATCCGTGGGTGTCCACCAGCACACACAGGACGTCCGTGGCTGTCCGTGTGTGTCCGTCAGCACTCACAGGACGTCCGTGGCTGTCCATGTGCGTCTGTGGCTGTCCGTCAGCACACACAGGACGTCTGTGGCTGTCCATCAGTACACATATCAGCACGTTGGTCCTTGGACTCAGCACGTTGGCCCTTCCCGTGGACTGTTCGGGTGATTTTAGCCAACGTGGGCTGTCTGTTCAGTACTCACAGGACGTCTGTGGGTGTCCGCCAGCACACACATGACCTCCGTGGCTGTCTGTGTGTGTCTGTCTGTGTCCATCAGCACACACATGACGTCCGTGTCCGTCAGCACACACATGACGTCCGTGGCTGTTCATCAGTACACATATCAGCACATTGGTTCTTGGACTCAGCACGCTGGCCCTTCCAGTGGACTGTTTGGGTGATTTTTGGCCGACATGGGCTGTCTGTTCAAAACACACATGACGTCCGTGGGTGTCCGCCAGGACAACAGGACGTCCGTGGCTGTCCGTGGCTGTTCGTCAGCACACACAGGACGTCCGTGGCTGTCTGTGTATGTCCGTGTGTGTCCGTCAGCACACACAGGACGTCCGTGGGTGTCCTTTAGCACACACAGGACGTCTGTGTGGGTCCGTCAGCACACACAGGACGTCCGTGGCTGTCCGTGTGTGTCTGTGTGTGTCCGTCAGCACACAAAGGACGTCTGTGGCTGTCCATCAGTACACATATCACCACGTTGGTCCTTGGACTCAGCATGCTGGCCCTTCCCGTGGACTGTTTGGGTGATTTTGGCCCACGTGGGCTGTCTGTTCAGTACACACAGGACGTGTGTGGGTGTCCGCCAGCACACACAGGACGTCCGTGGCAGTATGTGGCTGTCCGTCAGTACACACAGGACGTCTGTGGCTGTCTGTGTGTGTCTGTGTGTGTCTTTCAGCATACACAGGACGTCCGTGGCTGTCCATCAGTACACATATCAGCACGCTGGTCCTTGGACTCAGCACGCTGGCCCTTCCCGTGGACTGTTCGGGTGATTTTGGCCCACGTGTGTTGTCTGTTCAGTACACACAAGACGTCTGTGGGTGTCTGCCAGCACACACATGACGTCCGTGTGTGTCCGTCAGCACACACAGGACGTCCGTGGCTTTCCGTGTGTGTCCGTGCGTGTCCGTCAGCACACACCCGTCTGTGGCTGTCCATCAGTACTCATATCAGCACGTTGGTCCTTGGACTCAGCACGCTGACCCTTCCCGTGGACTGTTCGGGTGATTTTTGCCCACGTGGGCTGTCTGTTCAGTACACACAGGACGTCCGTGGGTGTCCGCCAGCACACGCTGGACGTCCGTGGCTCTCCGTGTGTGTATGTGTGTGTCCGCCTGTGTCCGTAACCACACACAGGACATCCGTGGCTGTCCATCAGTACACATATCAGCACGTTGGTCCTTGGACTCATCACGCTGGCCCTTCCCGTGGACTGTTTGGGTGATTTTGGCCCACGTGGGCTGTCTGTTCAGTACACACAGGATGTCCGTGGGTGTCCACCAGCACACACAGTACATTCGTGGCAGTCCATGTGTGTCCGTCAGCACGCACAGGACGTCCGTTTCTGTCCATCAGTACACATATCAGCACGCTGGTCGTTGGACTCAGCATGCTGGACCTTCCCTTGGGCTGTTTGGGTGATTTTGGGCCACGTGGGCTGTCTGTTCAGTACACAGGACGTCAGTGGGTGTCCGCTAGCACACACAGGACGTTTGTGTTTGTGGCAGTCCGTCAACACACAGAAGACATTTGTTGTTGTCCGTGTGTGTCCGTGTGTGTCCGTCAGCACACACAGGACGTCCGTGGGTGTCCGTCAGCACACAAAGAACGTTCGTGTGTGTCCGTCAGCACACACATGACGTCTGTGGCTGTGTGTGTGTGTCCATCAGCACACACATGACGTCCGTGGCTGTCCATCAGTACACATATCAGAACGTTGGTCCTTGGACTCAGCACGCTGGCCCTTCCCGTGGACTCTTTGGGTGATTTTGGCCCCCTTGGGCTGTCTGTTCAGTACACACAAGACGTCTGTGGGTGTCCGCCAGCACATACAGGACGTCTGTGGCAGTCTGTGGCTGTCCGTCAGCACACACTGGACGTCTGTAGCTGTCCATGTGTGTCTGTGTGTGTCCGTCAGCACACACAGGACGTCCATGGCTGTCCATCCGTACACATATCAGCACGCTGGCCCTTCTCGTGGACTGTTCGGGTGATTTTTGCCCACGTGTGTTTTCCGTTCAGTACACACAGGACGTCTGTGGGTGTCCGTCAGCACACACAGGACGTCCGTGTGTGTCCGTCAGCACACAAAGGACGTTCGTGGCTGTCTGTGTGTGTCCGTGTGTGTCCGTCAGCACACACTGGATGTCCGTGGCTGTCCATCAGTACACATATCAGCACGTTGGTCCTTGGACTCAGCACGCTGACCCTTCCTGTGGACTGTTCGGGTGATTTTGGCCTACGTGGGCTGTCTTTTCAGTACACACAGGACGTCTGTTGGTGTCCGCCAGCACACACAGGAGGTCCGTGGCAGTCTGTGGCTGTCCGTCAGCACACAAAGGACGTCTGTGGCTGTCCGTGTGTGTCTGTGTGTGTCTTTCAGCACACACAGGACGTCCGTGGCTGTCCATCAGTACACATATCAGCACGCTGGTCCTTGGACTCAGCATGCTGGCCCTTCCCGTGGACTGTTCGGGTGATTTTGGCCCACGTGTGTTGTCTGTTCAGTACACACAAGACGTCTGTGGGTGTCCGTCAGAACACACAGGACGTCCATGTGTGTCCATCAGCACACACAGGACGTCCGTGGCTGTCCGTGTGTGTCCGTGCGTGTCCGTCAGCACACACTGGACGTCTGTGGCTGTCCATCAGTACTCATATCAGCACGTTGGTCCTTGGACTCAGCACGCTGACCCTTCCCGTGGACTGTTCGGGTGATTTTTGCCCACGTGGGCTGTCTGTTCAGTACACACAGGACGTCCATGGGTGTCCGCCAGCACACGCTGGACGTCCGTGGCTCTCCGTGTGTGTCTGTGTGTGTCCGCCTGTGTCCGTCACCACACACAGGACGTCCGTGGCTGTCCATCAGTACACATATCAGCACGTTGGTCCTTGGACTCATCACGCTGGCCCTTCCCGTGGACTGTTCGGGTGATTTTGGCCCACGTGGGCTGTCTGTTCAGTACACACAGGATGTCCGTGGGTGTCCACCAGCACACACAGTACGTTCGTGGCAGTCCGTGTGTGTCCGTCAGCACACACAGGACGTCCGTTTCTTTCCATTAGTACACATATCAGCACGCTGGTCATTGGACTCAGCACGCTGGTCTTTGGACTCAGCACGCTGGTCTTTGGACTCAGCACGCTGGCCCTTCCCATGGACTGTTCGGGTGATTTTGGCCCACGTGGGCTGTCTGTTCAGTACACACAGGACGTCTGTGTGTGTCTGTAAGCACACACAGGACGTCCGTGTGTGTCCGTCGGCACACACAGGACGTCCGTGGCTGTCCGTCAGCACACACAGAACGTCCGTGGCTGTCCATCAGTACACATATCAGCACGCTGGTCCTTCCCTTGGCTGATTTTGGACAACCATAGTGTTGTGGTTACGAAATCCATGGTTCAACCAGAGTCTCACCAAACCGTCCAAACCGGCCATCTAGGAGGTACCAGCGACCGAGGTTCAGTCCAAGGCGTCCAGATACAAGGAGAACACCATCTACATTCATTTGGCCAAGATTCTCATCATAAAGCCTCCAACGGCTAGTTTTAATGGAGCCATCAATTCCTTTGCTTCCAAGTTTATTATTTCGATTTTTATTTCTTTCCTTATGTCATTTTATGACAGTTAGAGAGTCCTTGGTCGAGCCTATAAAGCTCTAGTCTTTGTTTCATTGTAAATTACCCATCTTTGAAAGTATTATGAATTATTCAGTTTTTCTAGTTTTGTCAAAACTATTGTTCTAAGTCTTTTGAGTGTGTGAGAAACAACTCTGGAGCAACTTGACTTATCAAAGCCTCCTTTCACAGAGCTTTGTGGTGTCCATCATCCCATCTCCATCCATTAATCGATCTTGAGAGTGATACACATCCAGCAAGACCGGTTCCATCTTCATTCATCTCCCATCCATTGATCCTTGTTGAGAGTGATACACATCCAGCAACAAAGATCCCATCTCCATCAATCTATCCCTTTTCTAATTGTTTTTATTCATATTATCATTTTGATTCATATTAATATTTGTTTCTGTTTGCATTATAAAACTCTAAAAACGCATAAAAATCGGTTCTCTTTGTTTTCAGGTTGAAACCTTGGATCCACCATTCTATCCATTCGTGGGTTACCCCCCCTGTGCCTACAAAATTTTGGTATCAGAGCTTAAGCTCCTGACTCAGGTGATATCTATCCTTGCATCTCATACTTGCTTGCATTAGTTTTTCCATTCATAAACCGAAAATCCATAAAAACTGTTTCTTTTTGTTTCAAGTTTTGTTTCTGCATATTTTGTTCTTGCTGTTCATCATACTTTAAAGCCACGAAAAAGAAAAGAAAAAGTTTTGTTTGATTCATTTAAAAATCAAAAATCCCAAAAGAAAGTGTTTGCATTCATTAGTTTCCATAAAAGAAAATCCCATAAAAATTTATGTTTTGAATTTGATTCCTTTTCATTTGCATTCATAAATTCAAAAGCCAAAAGAAATCATGCTAGTTATTTTTTCATACCATTTCTACTTGTACATTTCGTGATTGCATCAGAAAAGAAAAAGAAAATATTTTTTTAAGCTTTAGTTTATATCATTTGCATATTTAATTGTTGCATTTCATCCAAAGAAAATTTTTTTTAAAAAAATTCAGCATTAGTTTGCTTTCCGTATTTTATTTTCATTTGTGTTAATTGTCATTTATTATTGTTTCATTTCGAGATTTTCATTAAGAAAACCAAAAGAAAAATCATTTTGCATAATTTATTTTATTTCGGTTAAACATTGCATATTTTCTCGGTTTAGTTTTAATTAGCTTGCATTTTGGTTCTTATTCTGATCCGACCATAAATTTCCTATTCTTCACTTGATCTTTGTGATTGCTTGCAGGAAGAAATGAAAGAATTAGCACAAAGCCAAGCCTTATTGGCCTCTCAAAAACAGCTATTGGCTGTTATGAAGGGTGTACAAGATCAGATTTCTCAGCTGGAGAAAAGAAACAAGGCACAAGGCCAACGACCACAGCAAGGAGAAAGAAGATTTGGAGATGCACTAGATGCTGGCTATGTTGAGCCCAAGCCACCAGATCCTTCATGGATCACCAAACACCAAACTTCTTATACTCATGAATACTCAAATTATTCTTATCATGATTATAACTCTGCTGATGATGTTAATATTTATTCTTTTTCAGGAAGCAGTTGGTCAAGTGAGTATCTAACATGGGAAAGAACCATGGATCATTGGTTTACATACTATGGCGTGCCAAAGAAGGATAGGCTAGCTCATGCCATCAAGCAACTTTCAGGAAAAGCTTACTCATGGTGGAAAAGAGTAGATAAGACACATGGTAAAAGTCCAGAAGAGGTTGTAACCAACTGGGAAGATCTTAAAGATGTCATGATCAGGAAATATGTGTCATCACTTCCCTCACCAGAAGTCAGAGAAAGATACCCAAGAAGTTTTTCAAGCCATGGGTATAAAGAGGCAAAGAGAAGAGTACCAAATGAAGGCCCTAGAAGCTTGTTCCATCAAGACCAGATTCGGCCAGACAAGAGGTCCACGGTTTTCTATGATCAATACCAACCTTGTGAGGTCCCAAAGTCCATGGAGAAGAACCTTGTCAGCCAAGACACGTTGGCCAGGTACAAAGAAAAATCAGACAAACCGATTTTTCAAGAGAAGGCCAAGGTAAGTCCTATACTTGATAAATTTGTTTATAAATCATCTCCCACTTGTATGAGTCACTTGTCTTTGTCCAAAGATGTTGAGACAGGTCCTAAGGTCCAGGAAGACACGATCTCCCAATCCTTGTTGAGATCAAAAGTTGTCCATGATTTAAGTCCAAGAGACAAGGAGATTCTAAACCCAAATAAAGAAGAGCCATCAAGCCAAGGTAAGTCTTCTAACTCTGAGAATTTGAAATATCAGACATGTTATAGATGTCATAAGAAAGGACACTATGCTGTAGTTTTTCCTACTAAGCAAGCATTGATAGAAACATCACTAGAAGAGAAAACAGATTTATATTGGAAAAGTGATAGTTTTATTCAATCTGGTTTATTGGTTCCAAATTCTTGTGTAATGCACTTGTCTTTGTCAAAAGGTGATGTAACAGGACTTAAGGAGCAAGAATTCAAAAGAAAGGAATCACCAGGCGTCACCCTTGTGATAGACCAGAAGATGGCTCAAGACACAACGCTGTCCATGTTGCTTAAAGAAACAAAACCGGTCATAAAAGTATCCCACCAAGGTAAGTTTCTAACACCACCTTTGGATACTAGTACTGACGTGTGTGCTCTTGGTACAGGGAGAACAAATGAAAGCTATAAGCTTATTGTAGTTCCAAAGAAAGAACCAGACCCTAAGCTCAGCCATGAACCCACTTCTAAGTGGAAACCGAAATCTGAGCAATCCATTGTTCAAGTTCCAAAACCTATGTGAAGAAGAATTCTCCAAGTGTTGGATTGTTCACCCACCAATAGGGAACGTGAGCTGGGTTTAGACTGTCGTGAGACAGGTTAGTTTTACCCTACTGATACCCGTGTCTCAATAGTAATTCAACCTAGTACGAGAGGAACCTTTGATTCGCACAATTGGTCATCGCGCTTGGTTGAAAAGGCAGTGGCGCGAAGCTACCGTGCGCTGGATTATGACTGAACGCCTCTAACTCAGAATCCGGGCTAGAAGCGACAGATGCGCCCGCCGCCCGATCGCCTGCCCTCAGTAGGAGCTTCGGCTCCCAAAGGCACGTGTCGTTGGCTAAGTCCGTTCGGCGGAAGCACCGTTCGGACCGCCTTGAATTATAATTACCACCGAGCGGCGGGTAGAATCCTTTGCAGACGATTTAAATACGCGACGGGGTATTGTAAGTGGCAGAGTGGCCTTGCTGCCACGATCCACTGAGATTCAGCCCTTTGTCACTAAGATTCGACCCTCCCCCTTTCCAATCACACGTTCCGCCCCAAAACGTTAAAAACAAAAAACCCAAAAAAATTCAAGTATACAAGAAGACGTCGTCGGAGGTACGAGATTTTTACCTGGTGAAATTCACTCTCGCCCTAATATTTCAGATTGGCCGATGAAATGCAGCCCGCATGTGTACAAGTCTCGGCCAAAAGCATCCTGATCGGAGCATTAAAACCCAAAAGAGTTTTCATTCATCCCTTCAGTACGCTTGGCCTCGATCATACCACATTAAAAACCAAGGGAAAAATGTTAACACTTGGTGGGATTATGAAAAGTTGAGCCAGCATAAGTACACTTGGACCATCAGTTCATTAGAACTCGGGCTAGCATCAATCAGACTTACTTGGACAGTCCAGTCCATCAAAACTCGAGCTCATGTCCAGATCAGTACACTAACAGTTCACGGAAAGGCCCAGCGTGCTGATATGTGTACTGACATGGTGCATCAGTTGTCCAAAATCAGTACACGAACAGTCCATGGGAAGGACGAGCATGCTGATATGTGTGATGATGGACAGCCACAGACGTCCTGTGTGTGCTGACGGACACACATGGACACACACGGGCAGCCACGGACAGCCATGGACGTCCTGTGTGTGCTGGCGGACACCCACAGACGTCCTGTGTGTACTGAACAGACAGCCCACCTGGGCCAAAATCACCCGAACAGTCCACGGGAAGGGCCAGCATGCTGAGTCCCAGGACCAACATGCTGATATGTATACTGATGGACAGCCACGGACGTCCTGTGTGTGCTGACGGACAAAGACGGATACACACAGACACACACGGACAGCAACAGACGTCCTGTGTGTGCTGGCGGACACCCACAGACGTCCTGTGTGTACTGAATAGACAGCCCACGTGGGCCAAAATCACCCGAACAGTCCACGGGAAGGGTCAGCGTGCTGAGTCCAAGGACCAACGTGCTGATATGTGTACTGAGGGACAGCCACGGATGTCCTGTGTGTGCTGATGAACACACACGGACAGCCACGGACGTCCTGTGTGTACTGAACAGACAGCCCATGTGGGCCAAAATCACCCGAACAGTCCACGGGAAGGGTCAGCGTGCTGAGTCCAAGGACCAACGTGCTGAAATGTGTACTGATGGACAGCCACAGACGTCTTGTGTGTGCTGACGGACACACACAGACACACACGGACAGCCACGGACGTCCTGTGTGTGCTGATGGACACCCACGGACGTCCTGTGTGTACTGAACAGACAGCCCACGTGGGCCAAAATCACCCGAACAGTCCACGGGAAGGTCCAGCGTGCTGAGTCCAAGAACCAGCGTGCAGATATGTGTGCTGATGGACAGCCACAGACGTCCTGTGTGTGCTGACGTACACACATGGACACACACGGGCAGCCACGGACAGCCACGGACGTCCTGTGTGTGCTGGAGGACACCCACGGCCGTCCTGTGTGTACTGAACAGACAGCCCACCTGGGCCAAAATCACCCGAACAGTCCACGGGAGTGGCCAGCATGCTGAGTCCCAGGACCAACATGCTGATATGTATACTGATGGACAGCCACAGACGTCCTGTGTGTGCTGACGGACACAGACAGATACACACGGACACACACGGACAGCAACGGACGTCCTGTGTGTGCTGGCGGACACCCACGGACGTCCTGTGTGTACTGAACAGACAGCCCACGTGGGCCAAAATCACCCGAACAGTCCACGGGAAGGGTCAGCATGCTGAGTCCAAGGACCAACGTGTTGATATGTGTACAGAGGGACAGCCACGGATGTCCTGTGTGTGCTGACGGACACACACGGACAGCCACAGACGCCCTGTGTGTACTGAATAGACAGCCCACGTGGGCCAAAATCACCCGAACAGTCCACAGAAAGGGTCCACGTGCTGAGTCCAAGGACCAACGTGCTGATATGTGTACTGATGGACAGCCACGGACATCCTATGTGTGCTGACGGACACACACGGACAGCCACGGACGTCCTGTGTGTGCTGACGGACACCCACGGACGTCCTGTGTGTGCTGACGGACACCCACGGACGTCCTGTGTGTACTGAACAGACAGCCCACGTGGGCCAGCGTGCTGAGTCCAAGGACCAGCGTGCTGAGTCCAAGGACCAGCGTGCTGATATGTGTTATGACGGCCACACACGGACGTCCTGTGTGTGCTGACGGACACACACGGACAGCCACAGACTTCCTGTGTGTGCTGACGGACAGCCACAGACAGCCACAGACGTCCTGTGTGTGCAGGCGGACACCCACGGACGTCCTGTGTGTACTGAACAGACAGCCCACCTGGGCCAAAATCACCCGAACAGTCCACGGGAATGGCCAGCATGCTGAGTCCCAGGACAAACATGCTGATATGTATACTGATGGACAGCCACGGACGTCCTGTGTGTGCTGACGGACACAGACAGATACACACGGACACACACGGACAGCAACGGACGTCCTGTGTGTGCTGGCGGACACCCACGGACGTCCTGTGTGTACTGAACAGACAGCCCACGTGGGCCAAAATCACCCGAACAGTCCACGGGAAGGGTCAGCATGCTGAGTTCAAGGACCAACGTGTTGATATGTGTACAGAGGGACAGCCACGGATGTCCTGTGTGTACTGAATAGACAGCCCACGTGGGCCAAAATCACCCGAACAGTCCACGTGAAGGGTCAGCGTGCTGAGTCCAAGGACCAACGTGCTGATATGTGTACTGATGGACAGCCACAGACGTCTTGTGTGTGCTGACGAACACACACGGACACACACGGACAGCCACAGACGTCCTGTGTGTGCTGACGGACACCCACAGACATCCTGTGTGTGCTGACGTACATCCACGGACGTCCTGTGTGTACTGAACAGACAGCCCACGTGGGCCCAAATCACCCGAACAGTCCACAGGAAGGTCCAGCGTGCTGAGTCCAAGGACCAGCGTGCTGATATGTGTGCTGACGGCCACACACGGACGTCCTGTGTGTGCTGATGGACACACACGGACGTTCTGTGTGTGCTGATGGACACACACGGACGTCCTGTGTGTACTGAACAGACAGCCCACGTGAGCCAAAATCACCCGAACAGTCCACGAGAAGGGCCAGCGTGCTGAGTCCAAGGACCAGCATGCTATTATGTGTACTAATGGACAGCCACGGACGTCCTGTGTGTGCTGACAGACACACACGGACAGCCACGGACGTCCTGTGTGTGCTGGTGGACACCCACGGACGTCATGTGTGTACTGGACAGACAGCCCATGTGGGCCAAAATCACCCGAACAGTCCACGGGAAGGGTCAGCGTGCTGAGTCCAAGGACCAACGTGCTGATATGTTTACTGAGGGACAGCCACGAATGTCCTGTGTGTGGTGACGGACACACACGGACAGCCACGGACTTCTTGTGTGTACTGAACAGACAGCCCACGTGGGGCAAAATAACCCAAACAGTCCACAGAAAGGGTCCACGTGCTGAGTCCAAGGACCAACGTGCTGATATGTGTACTGATGGACAGCCACAGACGTCCTATGTGTGCTGACGGACACACACGGACAGCCACGGACGTCCTGTGTGTGCTGACGGACACCCACGGACGTCCTGTGTGTACTGAACAGACAGCCCACGTGGGCCAACGTGCTGAGTCCAAGAACCAGCGTGCTGATATGTGTTATGACGGCCACACACGGACGTCCTGTGTGTGCTGACGGACACACACGGACAGCCACAGACTTCCTGTGTGTGCTGACGGACAGCCACAGACAGCCACAGACGTCCTGTGTGTGCAGGCGGACACCCACGGACGTCCTGTGTGTACTGAACAGACAGCCCATGTGGGCCAAAATCACCCAAATAGTCCACGGGAAGGGACAGCGTGCTGAGTCCAAGGACCAACGTGCTGATATGTGTACTGATGGACAGCCATGGACGTCCTGTATGTGCTGACGGACACACACTGACACACACGGACAGCCACGGACGCCCTGTGTGTGCTACTGGACACACTCGAACGTCCTGTGTGTGCTGACGGACACCCACAGACGTCTTACGTGTGCGGACAGACACACACGGACAGCTACTGACGTCCTTTGTTTGCAGACGGACTGCCACAGACAGCAACAGACGTCCTGTGTGTGCTGGCGGACACCCACAGACGTCCTGTGTGTACTGAACAGACAGCCCACGTGGGCCAAAATCACCCGAACAGTCCACGGGAAGGGTCAGCATGCTGAGTCCAAGGACCAACGTGTTGATATGTGTACAGAGGGACAGCCACGGATGTCCTGTGTGTGCTGACGGACACACACGGACAGCCACAGACGTCCTGTGTGTACTGAATAGACAGCCCACGTGGGCCAAAATCACCCGAACAGTCCACAGAAAGGGTCCACGTGCTGAGTCCAAGGACCAACGTGCTGATATGTGTACTGATGGACAGCCACGGACATCCTATGTGTGCTGACGGACACACACGGACAGCCACGGACGTCCTGTGTGTGCTGACGGACACCCACGGACGTCCTGTGTGTGCTGACGGACACCCACGGACGTCCTGTGTGTACTGAACAGACAGCCCACGTGGGCCAGCGTGCTGAGTCCAAGGACCAGCGTGCTGAGTCCAAGGACCAGCGTGCTGATATGTGTTATGACGGCCACACACGGACGTCCTGTGTGTGCTGACGGACACACACGGACAGCCACAGACTTCCTGTGTGTGCTGACGGACAGCCACAGACAGCCACAGACGTCCTGTGTGTGCAGGCGGACACCCACGGACGTCCTGTGTGTACTGAACAGACAGCCCACCTGGGCCAAAATCACCCGAACAGTCCACGGGAATGGCCAGCATGCTGAGTCCCAGGACAAACATGCTGATATGTATACTGATGGACAGCCACGGACGTCCTGTGTGTGCTGACGGACACAGACAGATACACACGGACACACACGGACAGCAACAGACGTCCTGTGTGTGCTGGCGGACACCCACGGACGTCCTGTGTGTACTGAACAGACAGCCCACGTGGGCCAAAATCACCCGAACAGTCCACGGGAAGGGTCAGCATGCTGAGTTCAAGGACCAACATGTTGATATGTGTACAGAGGGACAGCCACGGATGTCCTGTGTGTACTGAATAGACAGCCCACGTGGGCCAAAATCACCCGAACAGTCCACGTGAAGGGTCAGCGTGCTGAGTCCAAGGACCAACGTGCTGATATGTGTACTGATGGACAGCCACAGACGTCTTGTGTGTGCTGACGAACACACACGGACACACACGGACAGCCACAGACGTCCTGTGTGTGCTGACGGACACCCACAGACATCCTGTGTGTGCTGACGTACATCCACGGACGTCCTGTGTGTACTGAACAGACAGCCCACGTGGGCCCAAATCACCCGAACAGTCCACAGGAAGGTCCAGCGTGCTGAGTCCAAGGACCAGCGTGCTGATATGTGTGCTGACGGCCACACACGGACGTCCTGTGTGTGCTGATGGACACACACGGACGTTCTGTGTGTGCTGATGGACACACACGGACGTCCTGTGTGTACTGAACAGACAGCCCACGTGAGCCAAAATCACCCGAACAGTCCACGAGAAGGGCCAGCGTGCTGAGTCCAAGGACCAGCATGCTAATATGTGTACTAATGGACAGCCACGGACGTCCTGTGTGTGCTGACAGACACACACGGACACACACGGACAGCCACAGACGTCCTGTGTGTGCTGGTGGACACCCACGGACGTCATGTGTGTACTGGACAGACAGCCCATGTGGGCCAAAATCACCCGAACAGTCCACGGGAAGGGTCAGCGTGCTGAGTCCAAGGACCAACGTGCTGATATGTTTACTGAGGGACAGCCACGAATGTCCTGTGTGTGGTGACGGACACACACGGACAGCCACGGACTTCTTGTGTGTACTGAACAGACAGCCCACGTGGGGCAAAATAACCCAAACAGTCCACAGAAAGGGTCCACGTGCTGAGTCCAAGGACCAACGTGCTGATATGTGTACTGATGGACAGCCACAGACGTCCTATGTGTGCTGACGGACACACACGGACAGCCACGGACGTCCTGTGTGTGCTGACGGACACCCACGGACGTCCTGTGTGTACTGAACAGACAGCCCACGTGGGCCAACGTGCTGAGTCCAAGAACCAGCGTGCTGATATGTGTTATGACGGCCACACACGGACGTCCTGTGTGTGCTGACGGACACACACGGACAGCCACAGACTTCCTGTGTGTGCTGACGGACAGCCACAGACAGCCACAGACGTCCTGTGTGTGCAGGCGGACACCCACGGACGTCCTGTGTGTACTGAACAGACAGCCCATGTGGGCCAAAATCACCCAAATAGTCCACGGGAAGGGACAGCGTGCTGAGTCCAAGGACCAACGTGCTGATATGTGTACTGATGGACAGCCATGGACGTCCTGTATGTGCTGACGGACACACACTGACACACACGGACAGCCACGGACGCCCTGTGTGTGCTACTGGACACACTCGAACGTCCTGTGTGTGCTGACGGACACCCACAGACGTCTTACGTGTGCGGACAGACACACACGGACAGCTACTGACGTCCTTTGTTTGCAGACGGACTGCCACAGACAGCAACAGACGTCCTGTGTGTGCTGGCGGACACCCACAGACGTCCTGTGTGTACTGAACAGACAGCCCACGTGGGCCAAAATCATCCAAACAGTCCACGGGAAGGGCCAGCGTGCTGAGTCCAAGGACCAACGTGCTGATATGTGTACTGATGGACAGCCACATACGTCCTGTGTGCTGACGGACACACACGGACACCCACAGACGTCTTGTGTGTGCTGACGGACACACACGAACAAACACGGACAGCCACATACGTCCTGTGTGTGCTGACGGACAGCCACGAACAGCCACGGACGTCCTGCGTGTGCTGGCAGACACCCACGGACGTCCTGTGTGTACTTAACAGACAGCCCACGTGGGCCAAAAATCACCCAAATAATCCACGGGAAGGGCCAGCGTGCTGAGTCCAAGGACCAACGTGCTGATATGTGTACTGATGGACAGCCACAGACATCCTGTGTGTGCTGATGGACACAGATGGACACACACAGACAGCGACGGACGTCCTGTGTGTGCTGACGGACACACACGGCCATCTCGTGTGTGCAGACGGACACCCACAGATGTCCTATGTGTGCTGATGGACACCCACAGACGTCCTGTATGTACTGAACATACAGCCCACGTGGGCAAAAATCACCCAAACAGTCCACGAGAAGGGTCAGCCTGCTGACTCCAAGGACCAACGTGCTGATATGTGTACTGATGGACAGCCACAGACGTCCTGTGTGTGCTGACGGACACACACGGACTCACACGGACAGCCACGAACGTCCTGTGTGTGCGGACGGACACCCACGGACGTCCTGTGTGTGCTAAAGGGCACCCACGGACGTCCTGTGTGTGCTGACGGACACACACAGACACACACGGACAGCCATGGACGTCCTGTGTGTGCTGACGGGCAGCCACGAACAGCCACGGATGTCCTGCATGTGCTGGCGGACACCCACGAACGTCCTGTGTGTACTGAACAGACAGCCCACGTGGGCCAAAAATCACCCAAACAGTCCACGGGAAGAGCCAGCGTGCTGAGTCCAAGGACCAACGTGCTGATATGTGTACTGATGGACAGGCACACACGTCCTGTGTGTGCTGACGGACACAGACGGACACGCACAGACACACACGGACAGCCACGGCCGTCCTGTGTGTGCTGGTGGACACCCACGGACGTCCTGTGTGTACAGACGGACACCCACGGACGTCCTGTGTGTACAGACGGACACCCATGAACACACACGGACAGCCACGGCCGTCCACTGTGTGCTCGTGGACACCCACGGACGTCCTGTGTGTACAGAACAGACAGCCCATGTGGGCTAAAAACACCCAAACAGTCCACGGGAAGGGTCAGCCTGCTGAGTCCAAGGACCAACGTGCTGATATGTGTACTGATGGACAGCCACAGACGTCCTGTGTGTGCTGACCGACACACACGGACAGCCACGAACGTCCTGTGTGTGCTGACGGACACCCACGGACGTCCTGTGTGTGCTGACGGGCACCCACAGACGTCTTGTGTGTGCTGACGGACACACACAGACACACACGAACAGCCATGGACGTCCTGTGTGTGCTGACGGACTGCCACGAACAGCCACGGATGTCCTGCGTGTGCTGGCGGACACCCACGGACGTCCTGTGTGTACTGAACAGACAGCCCACGTGGGCCAAAAATCACCCAAACAGTCCACGGGAAGGGTCAGCGTGCTGAGTCCAAGGACCAACGTGGTGATATGTGTACTGATGGACAGCCACACACGTCCTGTGTGTGCTGACGGACACAGACACACACTAACAGCCACGGCCGTCCTGTGTGTGCTGGTGGACACCCACGGACGTCCTGTGTGTACAGACGGACACCCACGGACGTCCTGTGTGTACAGACGGACACCCACGAACACACACGGACAGCCACGGCCGTCCAGTGTGTGCTCGTGGACACCCACGGACGTCCTGTGTGTACAGAACAGACAGCCCATGTGGGCTAAAAACACCCAAACAGTCCACGGGAAGGGTCAGTGTTGCGGCCAGAAATTCAGCAGCTGAACCAGAGGTCGACCCAACACCCTACTCAACCAGCCAAGGTGCCAGCCAGGACATATGTGCACTAAACATGCCATATCTTACAAACCAGGAGTGTTTAAATCACGAGGCTAATTTTTATGGATTCTACACTCAAGGAGGAGTCCAGGCCAATTGGAATTGGGCCAAAAAATTCAAGGAGCAAGAAGTTATGAATTTTACAATTCAGAGGTTTCTCAACCCGTCCATCAGCGAGTATGCGACTTTAGAAGAGAATTCAAGCCCAAAAAAGAAGCGGCCTGAACCAAAACCGATCATAGGAGTCAAGAGGAGTTTATTAGCTTTCCAGAAAGCCCAAGATCTCGATAAATGGCCAAGGAAATTGGAAGATATGATCAATTTCCCAAAACCGGCCAAACCAGCTCTACACTTGCCTTATTTGGAAGATCCGGGTTTCACATCAAACCAACCTCAAGAATGGCAACCAGGAGACCTTCTAAGTCATTCAGAGGCACTCCACAACATCATAGGAAGCACCATGCCACACTGGATCAGGCGGATCCCAATCAAACCAAAAGATCAAGCCGGTTTGCATCAATTGGCAAAACCGACATCATTTAAGGAAAGTCTTCAACCAATTCAACTTGGTTCGACCCAGGGCTATCTATGGGAACCAGGAGATACTCTAGACCATTCAGAAGACATCCAAGACGTCCTCAGCTGCACCAGCACCCAGGAGATCAGGCGGATCTCTCTTCCCATCAACCTTCCATATTTGGCAACATCTACACTAAATGCTTTGGAGGAGTTTCTACAGATTTTTGCCCAAAACCAACGGCCATATTCTCTTTTACAGAGGCCAAGGAGTATTTCAGGAAGGCTTGAAGATCATGGCTACGTCCAGAAGCTATCAAGATACAAGTCTTCACAAGTTTCTCTTTTGGAAGGAAGCAAATCAAGTCTAACGGCTATATTCCATGGAGTCATCAAAGCCTTTGCTCCCAAGACTTTAAGTTCAAGTTATTTTGTTTCCTTTTATCATTTTATGACTGTTAGACTCTGTCCTTGTCGAGCCTATAAAGCTCTAGTCTTTGCTTCATTGTAAATCACCCCATTTTGAAAGTAATAAGAATTATTCAGTTTTCTAGTTTTCTTAAAAACTATTGTTCTAAGTCTTTTGAGTTTGTGTGAAGCAGCTCCAAAGCACCTTGACTTATCAAGGCTCCTTTCCATTTGAGTCTTGTGGCGTCCTCAATCCCCCATCCTTCCATTCCAATTCGTTTGCCAAGCTTGAGAGAGACATCAGTCCAGCAAGCAAAGCACCATCTCAATCCACTTCAATCATCAACTGATTAGGCTGAGAGTGTCTCAAGACCAGCAGCCTAATTCCATCCTATCTATCTTTATTTATCTTGTTTTATCATATTAGAAATCATATCTCATTTCTTTTTGCATTTGTTTTCAGGTTCATAACTTGCATTCCATCATATCGCCCATCCGATCATCTCTTTGGTCGACCCATCCAAGCTTCCATCATCCATCTTGCCCACCCTGATTTCCAGCCTGTAACATTTGGTATCAGAGCTTAAGCTCCTGAATCAGGTCAATTCTATCCTTGCATCATTCATCTTGTTTGCATTTGTTTTTCCAATTATAAATCAAAAAAAAAAGGTTTTGCATTGTTATTGTTCTTAGGAAAAGAAAAACAAAAGAGAAGAAGTTTCTTGCATTTGATTCACGAAAATTTGAAAAAGAAATATCATATTGTGTTTGCATTCATTCCCCAGCTCCACTTGCCATTTTTAGATTTAGTGCATTCATTTAAAAAAAAAAATCTGCATTCCATATTTGTTTCTTGTTTAAATCTTGCATAAAAATAAAAATAAAAAGGCATAGCATTTTATTAATTTCGTGCATACCATATTTGTTTCATAAGTTTGTTATTTGCATTCAAAAAAAAAAATCATTCATATTGTTTGCATTTGTTTTTCCATCTTGTAAACCGAAAATCCATAAAAACAGTTTCTTTGTTCAAGTTTTGTTTCCGCATTTGTTGTTGTGTTCTTTCTGTTCATCCTCTTAAAAGCCACGAAAAAGTTTTTTTTGATTCATTTAAAATCGAAAATCCCAAAAGAAAAGTGTTTGCATTCATTAGTTTCCATAAAAGAAAATCCCATAAAAAAATGTTGTTTTGAATTTGTTTCCTTTCCATTTGCATCCATAAACTTAAAAGCCAAAATAAATCATTCTCAGTATTTTCATACCATTTCTAGTTGTCCATTTCGTGCTTGCATCAAGAAAACCAAATAAAAATATTGCATCTTAGTTTAAATCATTTTTGCATATTGTTGGTTAATTCTTGCATAATTAAGAAAATCAAAAAAAAAATATCAGCATTAGTTTGCTTTCCATATTTTCTTTTCATTTGTGTCTCTTATCATACCATATTGTTTAATTTCGAGATTGCATTCAGAGAACCAAAAGAAAAAAAAATCATTTTAGTATAGTTACTTCATTTCGGTTCATAATTGCATATTTTCTCGGTTTAGTTAAATTGCATTCTTGCATTTGTTTTATTTTGGTTAGACCAAAACTTTCCATACCGTCACTTGTTCTTTTAGGTTGTTTTCAGGAAGCAATGGAGGAGGAGATACACGGCCAAAACCTAAGGGCCACCTTGAGCCAACAGTCCGCAGCTCTACAAAAGCTCCAACTTAAGATTGCTCAGTTAGAGAAAAGAAATCAGGCACAAGGCCAACGTCCACATGAAGGAGAAAGGAGATTTGGAGATGTACCAGGGGCTGTATATGTTGAGCCCAAGCCACCAGATCCTTCAAGGATCAATCAAACTCCAACTTCTAAAACCCACAACCCTTATGTTGTTAATTCTCGGTTTGATTATAAATCTTTTGCTGATAAAATTGAACTCTTTAAATTTTCAGGGAAAAGAGGTTATCTAAGATGGGAGAGGAACCTTGATGAATGGTTTCACTTCAAAAACATCCTGAGGAAAGAGAGGCTAGCTTATGCTATTGATCAACTTAGAGAAGAAGCCTTGAAATGGTGGGTACAAGAAGAAGATGATAGGCGGCTTTACAAGGAGCCAACTATCAAAACGTGGAGAGCTCTTAAGGAAGTCATGAGGGATAGATTTGCACCAGATTTTACAAGTTCTGAAATCCAAGAACTATATCCAAGGAGGTATCCAACTCATGGTTCCAAAGAAGCAAGAAGATTAGTGGCACAAGAAGGTCAAAGAGTCTTGTCTCAACAAGATAACTTTCAGCCAAACCAGGGGCACGCCATTATCCATTGCTTAGACCAGAATAATGACATCCCAAAGGTCAGGAAGATGAGTACAAGTGTCGGCCAAAACACTTTGATCAGGTCCAAAGACAAACCAGAGCAAGCTATTGTCCAAGTAAAGGCCAAGGTAAGTCCTATACTTGATAAATCTTTTCATGAATCATCTACCACTTGTATGATGCACTTGTCTTTGTCCAAGAGTGTTGTTACAGGTATTAAAGAGCCTATATCCCACGGAGATGACACACCAAGAGCAAACCTTCTAATGGATCAGAAGGACAAGCAATCCAAGTTGCTTAAAGAAGCAAAACCAGTAACCAAAGTGTCAAACCAAGGTAAGTATCTAACACCACCTTTAGATACTGGCCTAAACGTTTATATTCTTGGTACAGGTATACTAGATGAGGGACATATCCTTACTGCAGTTCCAAAGGCCAAATCAGTACATGAGCTCAATCAAAATCCACACCACAAGTGGAAACCGAAAACTGAACAAAGTGTTGTTCAAGTACCAAAATCTGAGGTAAATTCCACCCTAGATCAGAATGCTATTATTAATTCCATGACAAGATTAATGCACTTGTCTTGTCCAAGGAAAAGTGAAATTGGTACAGGAAATCAAGGTGAGTACAAGGCAAATAAAGAACAAGAAGTTCTTACTGCCACAGCTGAATTAAAGGTTAATTGTTCTATGTTTTCTTCAGTTTATAAATCCCTATACTTTGGTATAATACACTTGTCTTTGCCAAGATGTTTTGATCCAGGGATAAGTCAAGAAGAACATAAAAACCGAGCTGAGCTATCACAAAAAGATGGTCATACCAACCAAGGTAAACAGTTGCAAGAAAGGCAGCCATCTAACCAAATATGTCCAAAGAAGAATATCATTCTTCATCATGCTGATGCACCCAAGGTAAATCCGGCCATAACATATTATGTTCATAAAACTCCAGTATCAGATATAATTCACTTGTTCTTTGTCCAGAATGTTGAGAATTTTTCAGGTTGCAAAGGAGAAAGCTTCAAGGAAATCCCACCGGATAATCTTTTGTTGCTAGGAGGATCAAACCCAAAGATGGTCAGGACTGAGCCTACTAGGAGTATGAAGGACCATCCACTGAAGAAAAGAAGCAATGCCAAAGTCCACAGCAGAGGCGTGATCCTATCCTATTTGCTGAAAGAAGAGCCACCTGATGCACAATCCATCCCCAAACCAAAACAATATCAAGGTAAGACCTTAGAATCCCAAAAGAGTATGAAAGCTGACTTGCTCTATCTTGGTGCAGGTTATACAGTTTCGAGGTCGAAACCTTTTCAAGGGGGAGGGAATGTTGCGGCCAGAAATTCAGCAGCTGAACCAGAGGTCGACCCAACACCCTACTCAACCAGCCAAGGTGCCAGCCAGGACATATGTGCACTAAACATGCCATATCTTACAAAACAGGAGGGTTTAAATCACGAGGCTAACTTTTATGGATTCTACACTCAAGGAAGAGTCCAGGCCAATTGGAATTGGGCCAAAATATTCAAGGAGCAAGAAGTTATGAATTTTACAATTCAGAGGTTTCTCAACCCGTCCATCAGCGAGTATGCGACTTTAGAAGAGACTTCAAGCCCAAAAAAGAAGCGGCCTGAACCAAAACCGATCATAGGAGTCAAGAGGAGTTTATTAGCTTTCCAGAAAGCCCAAGATCTCGATAAATGGCCAAGGAAATTGGAAGATATGATCAATTTCCCAAAACCGGCCAAACCAGCTCTACACTTGCCTTATTTGGAAGATCCGGGTTTCACATCAAACCAACCTCAAGAATGGCAACCAGGAGACCTTCTAAGTCATTCAGAGGCACTACACAACATCATAGGAAGCACCATGCCCACACATCCCATCAAACCAAAAGATCAAGCGGTTTGCATCAATGGCCAAACGACATTATTTAAGGAAAGTCTTCAACCAATTCAACTTGGTTCGACCCAGGGCTATCTATGGGAACCAGGAGATACTCTAGACCATTCAGAAGACATCCAAGACGTCCTCAGCTGCACCAGCACCCAGGAGATCAGGCGGATCTCTCTTCCCATCAACCTTCCATATTTGGCAACATCTACACTAAATGCTTTGGAGAGTTTCTACAGATTTTTGCCAAAAACCAACGGCCATATTCTCTTTTACAGAGGCCAAGGAGAATTTCAGGAAGGCTTGAAGATCATGGCCACGTCCAGAAGCTATCAAGATACAAGTCTTCACAAGTTTCTCTTTTGGAAGAAGCAAATCAAGTCTAACGGCTATATCCATGGAGTCATCAAAGCCTTTGCTCCCAAGACTTTAAGTTCAAGTTTTTTGTTTCCTTTTATCATTTTATGACTGTTAGAGTCTGTCCTTGTCGAGCCTATAAAGCTCTAGTCTTTGCTTCATTGTAAATCACCCCATTTGGAAAGTAATAAGAATTATTCAGTTTTCTAGTTTTCTTAAAAACTATTGTTCTAAGTCTTTTGAGTTTGTGTGAAGCAGCTCCAAAGCACCTTGACTTATCAAGGCTCCTTTCCATGAGGTCTTGTGGCGTCCTCAATCCCCCATCCTTCCATTCCAATTCGTTTTGCCAAGCTGAGAGAGACATCAGTCCAGCAAGCAAAGCACCATCTCAATCCACTTCAATCATCAACTGATTAGGCTGAGAGTGTCTCAAGACCAGCAGCCTAATTCCATCCTATCTATCTTATTTATCTTGTTTTATCATATTAGAAATCATATCTCATTTCTTTTGCATTTGTTTTCAGGTTCATAACTTGCATTCCATCATATCGCCCATCCGATCATCTCTTTGGTCGACCCATCCAAGCTTCCATCATCCATCTTGCCCACCCTGATTTCCAGCCTGTAACAGTCAGCCTGCTGAGTCCAAGGACCAACGTGCTAATATGTGTACTGATGGACAGCCACAGACGTCCTGTGTGTGCTGACGGACACACACGGACTCACACGGACAGCCACGAACGTCCTGTGTGTGCTGACGGACAGCCCACGGACGTCCTGTGTGTGCTGACGGGCACCCCACGGACGTCCTGTGTGTGCTGACGGACACACACAAACACACACACGAACAGCCATGGACGTCCTGTGTGTGCTGACGGACAGCCACGAACAGCCACGGATGTCCTGCGTGTGCTGGCGGACACCCACGGACGTCCTGTGTGTACTGAACAGACAGCCCACGTGGGCCAAAAAATCACCCAAACAGTCCACGGGAAGGGCCAGCGTGCTGAGTCCAACGACCAACGTGCTGATATGTGTACTGATGGACAGCCCACACACGTCCTGTGTGTGCTGACGGACACAGACGGACACGCACAGACATACACAGACCCCACGGCCGTCCTGTGTGTGCTGGTGGACACCCACGGACGTCCTGTGTGTACAGACGGACACCCACGGACGTCCTGTGTGTATAGACGGGACACCCACGAACACACACGGACAGCCAACGGCCGTCCAGTGTGTGCTGGTGGACACCCACGGACGTCCTGTGTGTACAGAACAGACAGCCCATGTGGGCCAAAAAACACCCAAACAGTCCACGGGAAGGGTCAGCGTGCTGAGTCCAAGGACCAACATGCTGATATGTGTATTGATGGACAGCCACATACGTCTTGTGTTTGCTGACGGACACACACAGACACATACGGACAGCCACTGACGTCTTTTGTGTGCTGACGGACACACACAGACGTCATGTGTGTGTGCTGACGGACATCCACGGACGTCCTATGTGTAATGAAAAGACAGCCCACGTGGGCCAAAAATCACCCAAACAGTCCACAGGAAGGGCCAGCGTGCTGAGTCCAAGACCAACGTGCTGATATGTGTACGGATGGACAGCCACAGACGTCCTATGTGTGGTGACGGACATAGACGGACACGCACAGACACACACGGACAGCACGGCCGTCATGTGCTTGCTGGTGGACACCCTCGGACGTCCTGTGTGACAGAACAGACAGCCCATGTGGGCCAAAAACACCCAAACAGTCCACGGGATGGGTCAGCGTGCTGAGTTCCAAGGACCAACGTGCTAATATGTGTACTGATGGACAGCCACATACGTCCTGTGTGTGCTGACGGACACACACAGACAAACACGGAAGCCACAGATGTCCTGTGGTGCTGACGGACACCCCCGGACGTCATGTGTGCTGCTGGCGGACACCCACGGACGTCCTGTGTGTACTGAACAGACAAGCCCACGTGGGCCAAAAATCACCCAAACAGTCCACATGAAGGGCAAGCGTGCTTAGTCCAAGGACCAACGTGTGCTGATATGTGTACTGATGGACAGCCACAGACGTCCTGTGTGTGCTGACGGACACAGACGGACACACACAGACAC
>NW_022610516.1:0-30398 GCF_000309985.2 Brassica rapa
GCCGTAAGAGCTACTGTTATATACGTTTTTTTTTAACTGAGCTTAATATTTGGCTGAATTTATAATCGTAATATTTAATTACTGTCCGCTTTCATTAAGGTGTGTGTATAATAATAGTCAAAGTCATTCGTAATTGACCAAGCACCAGTTGAACGCCACAAAATAATCATTAAAATGATAACCTTTACCTATATATATATATATGTATGGAAAACCTTTATTCATAGAGACATGATTGGTGATATAAAGAGATCGATGTAGTGAAGATGAGTGGTGAAGGTAAGGATCACGAAGAAGAAGATGAAGCAAAACTTCCTGGATTCAGGTTTCATCCCACTGACGAAGAGCTTTTAGGGTATTATCTTCGAAGAAAAGTAGAGAAACAAACCCATCAAACTCGAACTTATCAAACAGATCGATATCTATAAGTTCGATCCTTGGGATCTTCCAAGTAAGTTTCTATATTGGATCACCCTCGTTTTCTCATTTCTTTCTCAAATCATAGGACACTAGTAACTACTAACTAGTGGTATCTTATATGTCAGAAGGATCAAAACGATACAAGAAAACAATTAATATACCTAATATATACATAATTAGGTAAAATAACAAATAGATCTTTTATGCAGACATACATAATTTATACTGTATTTTTCATGAAGGTGACATATTAATCTGAAGATTTATTGTGGATTTTATTAGGAGTAAGCAGCGTTGGGGAAAACGAGTGGTACTTCTTCTGCATGAGAGGCAGGAAATACAAGAATAGCGTTAGACCAAACCGAGTCACCGGTTCAGGTTTCTGGAAAGCCACCGGTATTGATAAACCGGTTTACTCAAATCTTGATTGCATTGGCCTAAAGAAGTCTCTAGTTTACTATCTTGGTTCAGCCGGTAAGGGCTCTAAAACCAATTGGATGATGCATGAATTTCGCCTCCCATCTACCGCAAAATCCGAGTCGCCAACTCAACAAGCAGTAAGTTTAATCCGGTTTATGTAACCAAGAAGAGTATGCATCATGCTACACCATCTTGTCCATTTTTTAGTGAGATACTTTTCCTATAATCGTGGTGTTAAATACTTTAAAAAGTCAGTCACAAATGCACATTTCCATACGATGTATTGATCACATATTCTTTTTCCTGAAAATGGGGCCAACTTTTATTAAAATTTAAAACTAGACTCTAGAAAGTTTTATATTTAAAAATACAATCATGAGAACAAATATCAAATTATTTAAAAATACATGAAAATGTCGACAATAGACTAATTATTGTTTCCTTTAATACCGTTTGATGGAATATACTTTGTGCTAAACTTTGGTATAATAATGTGTCTATCAATCAAAATCATAATAATCCATTAGTTTAATGTACTTTTCTTTGATTTTTTTTATAAAATTAAAAACCATAATATAAACGCATCATGCAATCATAAATTGCTTTCAGATATTACAGTTGAAAACCTTTTTTTGATGGGTCCGTGACCCGTCTTGTTTCCACAGGAGGTGTGGACACTATGCAGAATCTTCAAACGAGTCACACATCATCGAAACCCAACCATCCTACAACCAAACCGTAGACCGGTTATCACCTTAACTGATTCATGTTCGAAGACGAGCAGCTTAGATTCCGATCACACTAGCCATCACGTCGTAGAATCCTTGTCCCACAAGCTACATGAGCCGCAGCGTCAGCCACAGACGCATAATCCTTATTGGAACCAACTTACTACGGTTGGTTTCAATCAACCGACATATACTTGCCATGATAACAACTTGGTTAATCTCTGGAACATCAACGGTGAAGATTTCATCGGAAACGCAGCAAGTTGGGATGAACTTAGATCAGTTATAGATGGAAATACTAATCACTTGTAATAACTTTTCTATCTCCTAGTGTGGGAGATGTGTTTCATGTTGATTTTGTTCTCATTCAGAACCAACTCGGATCCTGTTTTTTTTTCTTCATGTTCGATACTACTGATATTATATACATATCAATAGCCATGTTGTTCAATAAAATACATATTATATATATATATATATATAAATTAGTCTGAATCAATGAGAAGACAGCCTATAGAAGAAGAAATGTGTTCTAACAGCAAAGAAAAACACAAATATAATCAGTTTCTGTGTTCATTTGAATTCACAAAACAGTTGGATGAAACAATCTAACAATACGCAAAACTAATAAAAATTGTAGTAAAACTACTCGATTGCAGAATGATAAGCAATGGCAAGCCAAAAGCACCATCGAGGCTCACCAAATCTGTAACATAGACTGGGAAGTACATGAAGAAATATAATCACCAGGTAAAACTCATGAACTTCACTTATTATGTTTTGAATGTTGGCTCATTGTCTTGTCACTTACTTTTAGACTAATTTGGTTTACTATGCATTTGGAAAGAGTACACAAGCTAACACATGAAGATCCTATTGTCTTTCATTCCCTATGTTCTTCCTATTCAAATAACAAGTAACACATATATAGAACCAAGACTTGAAAGAAAGGATTATGTTCATTGTTTGTATACATACTTAAGGAAAGAGTTGAACATAGCCAGTTAATATAGCAATCGCGAGGATCAACAAAGGTGGAAGGATAACAAAGGCGCCGATAGTAGCAAAGAAAACAGAGTCATTCCTCTGAGAGACCTCGTTAAGGTAGCTTTGCCTCTTGATGTTCCTTTTCTGAGAAGTGGTTAAGAACTTAGGACTCACTTTCTTCAAGTTCTTCCCCAAGGGGATGGTGAAATCATCATCCCTGTCACCAACAAGCCCAGCCAATTGTTCACGAACAGTGGAACCCCTGAAGCTACCACCACCATCACTCAAGTAACCTGGTGAATTCATATAAAACCCTAACTGAGTCCACAATTTGTTAATTAAGAGTAAATGGTAACTATACTCAGTATCCAGCTTATTTTTCAATACCAAATTAATATCTAAACATTTAAAAAATCGAAATTCTGACACTGTTTAACTAACAACTTTTTAACGAATCCTAGCTAAATTTGTTAGTTTTACTGTATATCGATTTATTGTATTAATTCAATAACTCAAGCCCCCCAAGAATAAAAGTATCATGTTTAATACTACCAAACATATGTTTCGATATTCAATTAATATTTAAACATTTAAAAAAAAACACCCAACTAAACTAACTATGTTTTAACCAGTTTTGTAGTGTAAATTCTCGATTTATTTTATTAATTCAATAACTCAATCCCCCAAAAATAAAATCATGTTTAAGACCAAACATATGTTTCGATATTCAACTAATATCTAAACATTTAAAAACCCGCCCAGCTAACTATGTTTTGTAGTGAAAATTCTCTATTAATTTATTTTTATTAATTCAAGAACTAAGCCTCAAGAATAAGTAGCAGGCGTGTACCGTCGCTTGTGGAAGTAAGCTGTTCGAGAAGATCTAACTGTGTGCGTACTGATGATGATGAAGAACCTTCAGTGAAACGAATCCAAGGGTTATCAGAAGAACTCAATTTTGACATAACGAATCAAGGATCAAACAGTAGAGAAGGAATTGTTTACCGGAGGAAGAAGGATCGTTGTCGTTTTCGGTGACACCGCTTTGGCTACGGTCAGAACGGAGGCGAGGAGGAGAGAGCTGGAGAAGGAGGTGTCTCTGTTTTGATCGAGATGATGATGAAGAAGAAGAAGGGTTCGAGATTGAGTGAAGAGAAGCGGGGAAGAGATGCAAGGCCATCATCTGAGAAAGGCTCTCACACTTTCGACTTCTTCTGAGATTCCAAGTTCCACATTTTTTTTCTCATTTTGTTTGAGAGGTCAAGAAAATTTTGAAATATTACTTTTGGAAAACTTAGGGAAATGACTCCGTCGCGCATCGAACCCGGGTTTCATAGACTAGCCCATTATTTTGTGTGTGTTTTTTTTTTATGTTTCAGAATTCTATTATGGTAAAATACACGTCAATAACACCATAAACTGTATGCAGATTTTTAATAAAAAATAAATAAAAGTAAACATTATTTCAATTTCTATATCTTTTTTTTTCACCTTGAATAAACCTCTGAATTTAATTAATTATGAAAACTTGGGATGATATTACTTACTGAGGATGAAGAGAAAGAGCATAACCAGAAAAGCATAGAGATTGTTGAAACCAAAGACGACACTCTTTCTACTAGTGGCACAGAGACTCACGTTACAAAAACTGAGAAGACCTGTGAATAAGAAAGAGATGGGACGCAAAACTCTATTACACAAGGCTCTGAAGAAGAAGCTTTTTGAAATGCTCTGTTTCTCCTTAGCTTATTGATTGAATGATCACATACGTTTGATGTTTGTGGACAGATGGCAAAGAGCCTGTCGAGTCTTTAGTGATGCAATCTTTGGATGCGTTTTGTTGTTTTGATGAAAAGTATTTTTCATGTTTGTACGGATCAGTCAAAAGACATATGTTGAAGATTTTTGTGAAGGGAGCCTAAGAGAGCTTATACAACACACTGCAAGTTAATCTTGATGAGCAACAAAGTCATGACAAAAGAGCAGAGACCTAATACATAATGTCCTGATTATAAAGGGGGCAAAATGAAAACAAACATTGAAGAAGAGACTTGTAGAAAGTGAGAGATGTCAGTCAATATGGCAGGCGGGGTACCGGATCCATCCACTGTGGGAGCACAGATGGTGATACTGCACTGAACCAACCTGAAAAACATCTGGTATTGGACGTGTTTATGCGCCAACAACCTTCACTATCACTCCAAGTCTCGGTTTCCTGATAAAGTCTAAATCATCCTTCTTCCTTGTCAACTGCCACCATTCTCCATCAGAGTTCTCACACTTGAGGTTCAGCTTCAGAACTTTCAATTTTCGACCCGATATTTCAACATAGATAACGTCTCCTTCTCCTCCTGAAGTAGTCAAAGTTCTCCTAACGAAGGGGCTGCTTCTATCCGGGACAGGGAGAGGTATAATCCGACACTCTTCTTCTTCTCCACTGTAAAAATCATGAGCTACAAGGACTACACAGGGCGAGTCTGGTCATCGTCCAGTCTAATCTCCCACACATAAAGCACCCCGTTGAGGTTCAAGTAATTGCGTAAACCCGAGCGCTGGAGAGAAGAGGAGGAGCAAAGTTGCTTGAAAGTCCATGTCCCTGTCTCAGAAGAATACACACACATTCTCCCTTCATAGGTTCTTCTACCTCTACGAGGAATAGACTCAATCCTAACCATTTTGAAGCTTGAAACGACACCGCTAACAACACACGTAACCAATATCAAAGGTTTCTATATATATATTATGGTTCTTTCACTTTTGTTTCTTCTTGACTAATATCAAAGGTATTAACATTCTTTATTTGATTTCAAACACCAATAAGAGAACCAAACCTTTATTTGATTTTCATTCCATGAGAACGTAACCGTTGGGATCATGGACTAACATTCTACTACTAGTACTACTAGCCGTGCGTTCTATATTCTGAGGAACTTTCTGAAAGACCTGAGCATGAGACTCAGCTTCTCTTTGAAACTTCTTGACCATTTCATCAAGCTCTTGTTTTCTAATCTCCACGTTCTCTTCTGCCTCTGGCTCCTTGAGTCCAAGGTAGAGTAAAGCCCCGACCACTAGAACAAAACCTGAGAAGAAAAGAATGGCTGAGAAAAGCGCAAAGGCTTGTGGAGAATCTGCAGCTCCTGGTATGCCATCTACGTTTATCCCAAATAGACCGGTCACTATTGTCAGCAAAAGACCAACTCCTCCAAAGATTCCTAGGTTGTGTGTAACCGTCAGGCTTCGATCCTAATCAAGTAAATAGAATATTAAGTTAACTAATCAAGAAGACTTGGAGAGTTAATGTACTTGTGTTAATGTATTGTCTACCTGTAACCAAGCTCGAACGGTGTTTTGCATGACGTCTTGGATAGTGAATAAGCGGCCACGGACTGCTTCTTGTTCATTGATCATATCGCGTGTGCTCTTTCTTATTCCTTCAAGCAAGTCTTTTGCTGTGTTGCCTTTTAGTTGCTGAAGCAGCTCGAACACAATCTCTTCTCTTGCATGAAGCGACCATTTCACCCGTATAACCTGAGACAAAGGATGAACAGATTGATCTAAATCTCCTCCATGGTGACCAAACAAGGAAGAAAGCATTTACCTGGTTGGAAAGCCTTCTGATTTCTTGATTCAGGATTATAGTAAAAAGATTTAGATCCTCGTACATTCTCCTGTTGTCAAGAAAAAAAACCAAAAGTTACAATGCTTCATCAGTGTTAAGGAGTTGTTAAGCAATTAAGATAAGAGCAAGTTAAGTTGAATTACTTGTTCATAAACATCAACTCAACTTCGTCTGCTGCACCAAATATATACTTCCTAAAAAGCCTACATCAAAGAGATAATGGACATATGAACCACCCAATGGTGAAGAATACTTTAGATCCAGGGAAGATAGTTAGTTACCTATCATCCCAGCGAGCAAGGCGGCATGCAAGATGTGCTATAAGTTCATGTACGGTTCTTGGAATGCAGGCTCCACCAGCAATTAGCATTTCCTGGTTAAGACAGTACAATGCATCAGAGCTTAAGACCAACAAAGATAGACCAAGACGACTGATTCAGATGAGAAGAACGAACCTGCACTTCTGTAATACCTAACACACTAATGTTCGAAGCAAACCCCTTAACATGTAACGCAGTCACTACAAAATTCTGTGACTGCCATGACCTCAAGACAATGGGAATGTCATCTTCTTCTATAAAAGGATCACCAGCTGATTGCCCCAACAGCTCAAACAACAGCCCACCAGCAACTCTTACAGGAACCTATCAACCGCATAACAACAAACTTAATCTACAATCCACATTACAAAGCAACATATTCAGATGTTTTGTACCTCGTAGAAGATATGTTTCATCCGTTCACTGATCAACTTGCTCTCGTCCCTTAGAGCCACGCTAACAGCCGGATGCAACCACTGCGCGTAACGCAGCCACGAGGCGACACCTTGATGGCTAGCATCCACGTGGCACCACCACGTGGGACCCGCGAGTGGTCGGTCCCAGTAAGGAGCAGCCAGCTCAGCAACCGTTGTATCATCATCCTCATGATCTACATCAACGTTCTGCACTGACCACTCACCATCAACCTTCACTGTCTGAACAAGCTCAGAGAGCCTGTCCCAACCAATTGCTCGCCAGTAACTCCTCGAGTGCTCTTCTTCTTCTCCTTTACATTCTTGTTTCTTGCTATCACAACAAGAACAAACAACACTGTTCACAGTTAGTTAAAGAGTTAGCAAGAGAAAGCCCATTAAGCAAAAAACAAGAGAAAGCCCATTAACCTGTAAAGGGCATCATCTCCTCGGTGAAGAGCGCTTCTCGTGTCGAACTTGGTTGTCTTGCGACGACGACCTTGATGAAACTCGAAAGCGCAGATAAGACCATCCGTCCAGAGGTTGTGATTCGCATTCATAGCTTCAATCAAGTTTCATACTTTCTGTACTTAAAAAAAACAGCAGAGATCTCAGGATCAGAATTGAAAGCAATAGAGAGAAGGAGGAGGCGAAGTTAACAAGTATACTCGAACCAAAGGCAGCTCAATTCGCCTGAGAACTTAGCCTACTACGTGTTTCTGCTTGCACCGATTCAAGTTGAATCAGAGACGGAGAGATAGCTATGTGGCAGTAGTCGAGGTGGAGAAGACGAAGGCGAGATACAGCAACACACGTGTGTTACCATATTTGGGCTTTATTAGACTTGGCCCAAAATTAGATTCTCTTAAATTTTCCTTTTTTGTAATTTTGACATTATTTATTAATTTATTACAAATTACAAAAATATTACAAAACACAGTTTTTTTTTTTTTTTTTTTTTTTTTTTTTTTTTTTAAATATATATATTAGATTAAAATATCAACCCGAAAAACGGGAACCGGAACAAGACCTCCGGCTAGTCGTCGAATAAACAGTAAATCTCACAAATAGATTAGGCTTATCACTATTACACAAGGAGAGAACAGCATAAATACAGCGGGAGGGAAAAAACCTAAGGTTCGGGGATCCGTTACCGGTTCCCGTCATCACCAGAAGTCCGCGGCCAACGACGCCGACCAAATCGAAATTTAGACGACCACTGCAAAGATACTTTCTCTCAAACCAGCGCCGACACACAGCTGCTCGATCCACACGACACTCTCTTTCTCTTACCGACTATCAAAAAATGGAAATCGAAACAGACCAACTAATTAAGGGGAACCGCCATCCTCAACAAGTCCGTCTCTCTTGGCAGACCCTGACCAGTACGGAGATACGGAGAGGTCGTATTCGACACACTAACCCGAGACTTGAACTTGATTTATAGATAGGGGGAGTGAAGAGATAACCTGAAGGCTTTCTAGAACCGAAACAGAGACGCTTCGGCCAAAAGAAGCCGTAAAACGGGCTGAGATGTGGCTGGCTAAAAACACGCTGAGACGAGCACCTGCAAGCCATTGATGGACTCCAACTTGCCGAGAAGATCAAAGACCCACAAGGCACTGGGATAGCCGGAGACCAAACGTGCCGTCACGGAGAGGAAAATGAACCTGCAGAGACCACCTGAAGGTCCAACCATCTCACACGCATCACCTCTAAAAACTAGAGGATGAATCAAAAGGCTAGGCTGAAGCAACAACCGGTGACAGGACGGAGTTGCAGATACAAAGAAGAACCGGCTCGAGAAACCCAAAACAGAAGGTGCACAGTTCCGAGAAGGGCTCTCTGCTGTTTAAACCGAAGGCTGGAGGAGACAAAGACCGAGGAACACCACCGGATCTCCGACGCCTGAGCATAGACAACTCCACGCGTCAAGAGAGCCAAAGGTCTTCACGCGCCATCGAGGAAACTTGCATCTGACACCGCCAGAGAAGAGACCACCGCTGCACGTCTAGAAGTCGAGGACCTCCGAGGCACATCTTGAAAGGGGTTGAGACCGAGTCCAAAGCCGAGACACCAAGGCGACAAACTAACGGAGACAACCGCCTCTCCACACCGACGAAAGGACAGATCCGAGTCGAGTGAGACTCTTCCAAAGCCCACGCGCCACCAACTCGCGGAAGTAACCGATGAAGCAAGACAGATCTGGGAAAAACGCTCATCGGTACTCACCACCCAAAATCCGACTCTCCCCTTACCAAAACGCCTTGCTGCCTCATCTTGACACCGGGGAAGGCCACCATAGACTAGATCTGTCACCGAGCTCCAGATCCAGAGAGCCAGCTTCCGGCAGAGCTCCCTAGGGCTTCGACATATCAGCTGCAGGACGTAGAGCGAGGGGAAAGCAAAGAAGAAAAGAGGAAGGGTTAAGAGAGAGCCACCGGCGACGGCGCCGAGGCCACCGTGCCGGAGGGGAGGAGATGATTTTTTTTTTTTTTTTTTTTTACAAAACACAGTTTTAAAAGAGAAGTTTCGTAGGATAACCTCTTTTAGTTTGTTTTTACAAAAATAATCCTTAATAAAAAAAAGAAAAATTCTGTATGATTATCATTTTTAAAGTATTTATCACAAAAATAGATTTCAGTGAAGAAAATGATCAAAATAAATTTTATTAAAATGTAAAATTGTATTTTGCTTCTGGGATTAACTAATCTAGACTTAAGGTTTAGAGTTAAGGGGTGAGTTTGGTGATATGGTTTCAAATTAAAAAAAAATTATTAAAAATTTAAAATAAAATAAAAACTATTTTGGTCATTTTTTATTTAAAAGTTATTTTTGTGACAAAAACTTAAAAATGACTATTTGAAAAAATTGCTCATTTTAAAATTGATTAAATAAATCTATTTTTTAAACACTATTTCTTCATTAGAAGATGAAAATTACAAAGGTACACATGGATTTTGAGAAAATTTTAAAAAAATATGACAATATTGTTTTAATGCATAGTTGCATCCTTCACTAACATAGGATGATGTTCAAAGAGGTTTGGAGCATTTGTTGTCTCCGTTTTTCAAGAAAGTAGTTATTTCATCGATTTAGGGAGTATTGTGAAGTTTTACTAAATTAATTGATAAACAAATTATAACGATTCCCATATACCATGAAAAAAGCTTAAAATACATTAATACCAATGTAGAATGTGGTTAGAAATTTTAAAACAATACTAAAGATTATAGGCTTCAGTATATAAAGTATTAACGAAAAACTCAATATTTTCGAAGGGGTTAACACATGGATTTTGAGAAAATTTCAAAAAATATGACAATATAGTTTTAATGCATAGTTGCATCCTTCACTAACATATGATGATGTTCAAAGAGGTTTGGAGCCTTTGTTGTCTCCGTTTTTCAAGAAAGTAGTTATTTTCTCGATTTATGGAGTATTATGAAGTTTTACTAAATTAATTGATAAACAAATTATAACGATTCCCATATACCATGAAAAAAGCTTAAAATACATTAATACCAATGTAGAATCTGGTTAGAAATTTTAAAACAACACTAAAGAATATAGGCTTCAGTGTATAAAGTATTTACCAAAAACTCAATATTTTCGAAGGGGGTTAACACATCGCTTTTGAGAAAATTTCATAAAATATGACAATATTGTTTTAATGCATAGTTGCATCGTGCACTAACATATGATGATGTTCAAAGAGGTTTGGAGCCTTTGTTGTCTCCGTTTTTCAAGAAAGTAGTTATATTATAGTAGTTATTTCATCGATTTAGGAAGTATTATGAAGTTTTACTAAATTAATAGATAAAAAATTATAACAATTTCCATATACCATGAAAAAGAGCGTAAAATACATTAATACATATGTAGAATATGGTTAGACATTTTAAAACAACAGTAAACATTATAGGCTTCAGTATATAAAGAATTTATCAAAAAATCAATATTTTCGAAGGGGTTAACACATGGATTTTGAGAAATTTTCAAAAAATTTGACAATATTAATTTAATACATAGTTGCATCCTACACTAACATATGATGATGTTCAAAGAGGTTTGGAGCATTTGTTGTCTCTGTTTTTCAAGATAGTAGTTATTTTATAATAGTTATTTCATCGATTTAGGAGGTATTAAGAAGTTTTACTAAATTAATTGATAAAAAATTATAACGATTCCTATATACCATGAAAAAGAGCGTAAAAGACATTAATACAGATGTAGAATGTTGTTAAAAATTTTAAAACAATACTAAAGATTATAGGCTTCAGTATATAAAGTATTTACCAAAAACTCAATATTTTCGAAGGGGTTAACACATGGATTTTGAGAAAATTTTAAAAAATATGACAATATTGTTTTAATGCATAGTTGCATCCTTCACTAACATATGATGATGTTCAAAGAGGTTTGGAGCCTTTGTTGTCTCTGTATTTCAAGAAAGTAGTTATTTTATCGATTTATGGAGTATTATGAAGTTTTACTAAATTATTTGATAAAAAATTATAATGATTCCCATATACCATGAAAAAGAGCGTAAAATACATTAATACAGATGTAGAATGTGGTTTGAAAATTTTAAAACAACACTAAAGATTATAGGCTTCAGTATATAAAGTATTTACCAAAAACTCAATATTTTCGAAGGGGGTTAACACATCGCTTTTGAGAAAATTTCATAAAATATGACAATATTGTTTTAATGCATAGTTGCATCGTGCACTAACATATGATGATGTTCAAAGAGGTTTGGAGCCTTTGCTGTCTCCGGTTTTCAAGAAAGTAGTTATTTCATCGATTTTTGGAGTATTATGAAGTTTTACTAAATTAATTGAAAAACAAATTATAATGATTCCCGTATACTATGAAAAAAGCTTAAAATACATTAATACCAATGTAGAATGTGGTTAGAAATTTTAAAACAACACTAAAGATTATAGGCTTCAGAATATAAAGTATTTACCAAAAAGTCAATATTTTCGAAGGGGTTAACACATGGATTTTGAGAAAATTTCAAAAAATATGACAATATTATTTTAATGCATAGTTGCATCCTTCACTAACATATGATGATGTTCAAATAGGTTTGGAGCCTTTGTTGTCTCCGTTTTTCAAGAAAGTAGTTATTTCATCGATTTAGGGAGTATTATGAAGTTTTACTAAATTAATTGATAAACAAATTATAACGATTCTCATATACCATAAAAAAGTTTAAAATACATTAATACCAATATAGAATGTGGTTAGAAATTTTAAAATAACACTAAAGATTATAGGCTTCAGTATATAAAGTATTTACCAAAAACTCAATATTTTCGAAGAGGTTAACACATCGATTTTGAGAAAATTTCAAAAAATATGACAATATTGTTTTAATGCATAGTTGCATCCTGCACTAACATATGATGATGTTCAAAGAGGTTTTGAGCCTTTATTGTCTCTGTTTTTCTAGAAAATAGTTATTTTATAGTAGTTATTTTATCGATTTCGGAAGCATTTTGAAGTTTTACTAAATTAATAGATAAAAAATTATAACGATTTCCATAGACCATGAAAAAGAGCGTAAAATACATTAATACAGATGTAGAATGTGGTTAGAAATTTTAAAACAACACTAAAGATTATAAGCTTCAGTATATAAAGTATTTACCAAAAACTCAATATTTTCGAAGGAGTTTACACATGGATTTTGAGAAAATTTCAAAAAATATGACAATATTGTTTTAATGCATAATTGCATCCTGCACTAACATATGATGATGTTCAAAGTGGTTTGGAGCCTTTGTTGTCTCCGTTTTTCAAGAAAGTAGTTATTTTATAGTAGTTATTTCATCGATTTAGGGAGTATTATGAAATTTTACTAAATTAATTGATAAACAAATTATAACGATTCCCATATACCATGAAAAAAGCTTAAAATACATTAATACCAATGTAGAATGTGGTTAGAAATTTTAAAACAACACTAAAGATTATAGGCTTTAGTATATAAAGTATTAACCAAAAACTCAATATTTTCGAAGGGGTTAACACATGGATTTTGAGAAACTTTTGAAAAATATGACAATATTGTTTTAATACATAGTTGTATCCTTCACTAACATATGATGATGTTCAAATAGGTTTAGAGCCTTTGTTGTCTCCGTTTTTCAAGAAAGTAGTTATTTCATCGATTTAGGGAGTATTATGAAGTTTTACTAAATTAATTGATAAACAAATTATAATGATTCCCGTATACCATGAAAAAAGCTTAAAATAAATTAATACCAATGTAGAATGTGGTTAGAAATTTTAAAATAACACTAAAGATTATAGGCTTCTGTATATAAAGTATTTACCAAAAACTCAATATTTTCGAAGGGGTTAACACATCGATTTTGAGAAAATTTCAAAAAATATGACAATATTGTTTTAATGCATAGTTGCATCATGTACTAACATATGATGATGTTCAAATAGGTTTGGAGCTTTTATTGTCTCCGTTTTTCTAGAAAATAGTTATTTATCGATTTAGGGAGACTAAATTAATTGATAAACAAATTATAACGATTCTCATATACCATGAAAAAAGTTTAAAATACATTAATACCAATATAGAATGTGGTTAGAAATTTCAAAATAACACTAAAGACTATAGGCTTCAGTATATAAAGTATTTACCAAAAACTCAATATTTTCGAAGGGGTTAACACATCGATTTTGAGAAAATTTCAAAAAATATGACAACATTGTTTTAATGCATAGTTGCATCCTGCACTAACATATGATGATGTTCAAAGAGGTTTGGAGTCTTTATTGTGTCTGTTTTTCTAGGAAATAGTTATTTTATAGTAGTTATTCTATCGATTTCGGAAGTATTATGAAGTTTTACTAAATTAATAGATAAAAAATTATAACGATTTCCATAGACCATGAAAAAGAGCGTAAAATACATTAATACATATGTAGAATGTGGTTAGAAATTTTTAAACAACATTAAAGATCATAGGTTTCAGTATATAAAGTATTTACCAAAAACTTAATATTTTCGAAGGGGTATGTAATAAAATATGATGAAGTTCAAAGAGGTTTGGAACCTTTGTTGTCTCCGTTTCTCTAGGGAATATCAATTTTATAGTGGTTAGTCTAATGATTTAGGGAGTATTTGCAGTTTTGCTAAATTAATGGATAAAAAAAATTTAGAACGATGTCCATGTACCATGAAAAGAAGTTTATCATATATTAATACAAATGTATAATGTGGTTATAAATTTTAAAACAAATTAAAAGATTATAGGCTTCATATATAGAGCATTTACCGAAAACTCACTATTTTCGTAGGGGGGTACACATAGATTTTGAGAAAAATTCAAAAAAATTGAAAATACTGTTTTAATACATATTTGAATCATGTAATAAAATATGATGAAGTTCAAAGAGGTTTGGAACCTTTGTTGTCTCCGTTTCTCTAGGGAATATCAATTTTATAGTGGTTAGTTTAATGATTTAGGGAGTATTTCCAGTTTTGCTAAATTAATGGATAAAAAATTAGAACGATGTCCATGTACCATGAAAAGAAGTTTATCATATATTAATACAAATGTATAATGTGGTTATAAATTTTAAAACAAATTAAAAGATTATAGGCTTCATATATAGAGCATTTACCGAAAACTCACTATTTTCGTAGGGGGGTACACATAGATTTTGAGAAAAATTCAAAAAAATTGAAAATACTGTTTTAATAGATATTTGAATCATGTAATAAAATATGATGAAGTTCAAAGAGGTTTGGAACCTTTGTTGTCTCCGTTTCTCTAAAGAATATCAATTTTATAGTGGTTAGTCCAATGATTTAGGGAGTATTTACAGTTTTGCTAAATTAATTGATAAAAAATTAGAACGATGTCCATGTACCATGAAAAGAAGTTTATCATATATTAATACAAATGTATAATGTGGTTATAAATTTTAAAACAAATTAAAAGATTATAGGCTTCATATATAGAGCATTTACCGAAAACTCACTATTTTCGTAGGGGGGTACACATAGATTTTGAGAAAAATTCAAAAAAATTGAAAATACTGTTTTAATACATATTTGAATCATGTAATTAAATATGATGAAGTTCAAAGAGGTTTGGAACCTTTGTTGTCTCCGTTTCTCTAAAGAATATCAATTTTGTAGTGGTTAGTCCAATGATTTAGGGAGTATTTACAGTTTTGCTAAATTAATTGATAAAAAATTAGAAAGATGTCCATGTACCATGAAAAGGAGTTTATCATATATTAATACAAATGTATAATGTGGTTATAAATTTTAAAACGAATTAAAAGATTATAGGCTTCATATATAGAGCATTTACCGAAAACTCACTATTTTCGTAGGGGGTACACATAGATTTTGAGAAAAATTCAAAAAATTGAAAATACTGTTTTAATACATATTTGAATCATGTAATAAAATATGATGAAGTTCAAAGAGGTTTGGAACCTTTGTTGTCTCCGTTTCTCTAAAGAATAGCAATTTTATAGTGGTTAGTCCAATGATTTAGGTAGTCTTTACAGTTTTGCTAAATTAATTGATAAAAAATTAGAAAGATGTCCATGTACTATGAAAAGGAGTTTATCATATATTAATACAAACGTATAATGTGGTTATAAATTTTAAAACGAATTAAAAGATTATAGGCGTCATATATAGAGCATTTACCGAAAACTCACTATTTTCGTAGGGGGGTACACATAGATTTTGAGAAAAACTCAAAAAAATTGAAAATACTGTTTTAATACATATTTGAATCATGCAATAAAATATGATGAAGTTCAAAGAGGTTTGGAACCTTTGTTGTCTCCGTTTCTCTAAGGAATAGCAATTTTATAGTGGTTAGTCCAATGATTTAGGGAGTATTTACAGTTTTGCTAAATTAATTGATAAAAAATTAGAAAGATGTCCATGTACCATGAAAAGAAGTTTATCATATATTAATACAAATGTATAATGTGGTTATAAATTTTAAAACGAATTAAAAGATTATAGGCTTCATATATAGAGCATTTACCGAAAACTTACTATTTTCGTAGGGGGGTTACACATAGATTTTGAGAAAAATTCAAAAAAATTGAAAATACTTTTTTAATACATATTTGAATCATGTAATAAAATATGATGAAGTTCAAAGAGGTTTGGAACGTTTGTTGTCTCCGTTTCTCTAAAGAATATCAATTTTATAGTGGTTAGTCTAATGATTTAGGGAGTATGTGCAGTTTTGCTAAATTAATGGATAAAAAATTAGAACGATGTCCATGTACCATGAAAAGAAGTTTATCATATATTAATACAAATGTATAATGTGGTTATAAATTTTAAAACGAATTAAAAGATTATAGGCTTCATATATAGAGCATTTACCGAAAACTCCCTATTTTCATAGGGGTTACACATAGATTTTGAGAAAAAATTCAAAAAAATTTAAAATACTGTTTTAATACATAATTGAATTATGTGATAAAATATGATGAAGTTCAAAGAGGTTTGGAACCTTTGTTGTCTCCGTTTCTCTAAGGAATAGCAATTTTATAGTGGTTAGTCCAATGATTTAGGGAGTATTTACAGTTTTGCTAAATTAATTGATAAAAAATTAGAAAGATGTCCATGTACCATGAAAAGGAGTTTATCATATATTAATACAAATGTATAATGTGGTTATAAATTTTAAAACAAATTAAAAGATTATAGGCTTCATATATAGAGCATTTACCGAAAACTCACTATTTTCGTAGGGGGGTACACATAGATTTTGAGAAAAATTCAAAAAAATTGAAAATACTGTTTTAATACATATTTGAATCATGTAATAAAATATGATGAAGTTCAAAGAGGTTTGGAACCTTTGTTGTCTCCGTTTCTCTAAAGAATAGCAATTTTATAGTGGTTAGTCCAATGATTTAGGGAGTATTTACAGTTTTGCTAAATTAATTGATAAAAAATTAGAAAGATGTCCATGTACCATGAAAAGAAGTTTATCATATATTAATACAAATGTATAATGTGGTTATAAATTTTAAAACAAATTAAAAGATTATAGGCTTCATATATAGAGCATTTACCGAAAACTCACTATTTTCGTAGGGGGTACACATAGATTTTGAGAAAAATTCAAAAAAATTGAAAATACTGTTTTAATACATATTTGAATCATGTAATAAATATGATGAAGTTCAAAGAGGTTTGGAACCTTTGTTGTCTCCGTTTCTCTAAGGAATAGCAATTTTATAGTGGTTAGTCCAATGATTTAGGGAGTATTTACAGTTTTGCTAAATTAATTGATAAAAAATTAGAAAGATGTCCATGTACCATGAAAATGAGTTTATCATATATTAATACAAATGTATAATGTGGTTATAAATTTTAAAACGAATTAAAAGATTATAGGCTTCATATATAGAGCATTTACCGAAAACTCCCTATTTTCATAGGGGTTACACATAGATTTTGAGAAAAAATTCAAAAAAATCTAAAATACTGTTTTAATACATAATTGAATTATGTAATAAAATATGATGAAGTTCAAAGAGGTTTGGAACCTTTGTTGTCTCCGTTTCTCTAAGGAATAGCAATTTTATAGTGGTTAGTCCAATGATTTAGGGAGTATTTACAGTTTTGCTAAATTAATTGATAAAAAATTAGAAAGATGTCCATGTACCATGAAAATGAGTTTATCATATATTAATACAAATGTACAATGTGGTTATAAATTTTAAAACAAATTAAAAGATTATAGGCTTCATATATAGAGCATTTACCGAAAACTCACTATTTTCGTAGGGGGGTACACATAGATTTTGAGAAAAATTCAAAAAAATTGAAAATACTGTTTTAATAGATATTTGAATCATGTAATAAAATATGATGAAGTTCAAAGAGGTTTGGAACCTTTGTTGTCTCCGTTTCTCTAAAGAATATCAATTTTATAGTGGTTAGTCCAATGATTTAGGGAGTATTTACAGTTTTGCTAAATTAATTGATAAAAAATTAGAACGATGTCCATGTACCATGAAAAGAAGTTTATCATATATTAATACAAATGTATAATGTGGTTATAAATTTTAAAACGAAATTAAAAGATTATAGGCTTCATATATAGAGCATTTACCGAAAACTCACTATTTTCGCAGGGGGGTACACATAGATTTTGAGAAAAATTCAAAAAATTGAAAATACTGTTTAATACATATTTGAATCATGTAATTAAATATGATGAAGTTCAAAGAGGTTTGGAACCTTTGTTGTCTCCGTTTCTCTAAGGAATAGCAATTTTATAGTGGTTAGTCCAATGATTTAGGGAGTATTTACAGTTTTGCTAAATTAATTGATAAAAAATTAGAAAGATGTCCATGTACCATGAAAAGAAGTTTATCATATATTAATACAAATGTATAATGTGGTTATAAATTTTAAAACGAATTAAAAGATTATAGGCTTCATATATAGAGCATTTACCGAAAACTCACTATTTTCGTAGGGGGGTTACACATAGATTTTGAGAAAAATTCAAAAAAATTGAAAATACTGTTTTAATACATATTTGAATCATGTAATAAAATATGATGAAGTTCAAAGAGGTTTGGAACCTTTGTTGTCTCCGTTTCTCTAAAGAATAGCAATTTTATAGTGGTTAGTCTAATGATTTAGGGAGTATTTACAGTTTTGCTAAATTAATTGATAAAAAATTAGAAAGATGTCCATGTACCATGAAAAGAAGTTTATCATATATTAATACAAATGTATAATGTGGTTATAAATTTTAAAACGAATTAAAAGATTATAGGCTTCTATATAGAGCATTTACCGAAAACTCCCTATTTTCATAGGGGTTACACATAGATTTTGAGAAAAAATTCAAAAAAATTGAAAATACTGTTTTTAATACATATTAAATTATGTAATAAAATATGATGAAGTTCAAAGAGGTTTGGAACCTTTGTTGTCTCCGTTTCTCTAAGGAATAGCAATTTTATAGTGGTTAGTCCAATGATTTAGGGAGTATTTACAGTTTTGCTAAATTAATTGATAAAAAATTAGAAAGATGTCCATGTACCATGAAAATGAGTTTATCATATATTAATACAAATGTACATGTGGTTATAAATTTTAAAAACAAATTAAAAGATTATAGGCTTCATATATAGAGCATTTACCGAAAACTCACTATTTTCGTAGGGGGGTACACATAGATTTTGAGAAAAATTTTCAAAAAATTGAAAATACTGTTTTAATAGATATTTGAATCATGTAATAAAATATGATGAAGTCAAAGAGGTTTGGAACCTTTGTTGTCTCCGTTCTCTAAAGAATATCAATTTTTATAGTGGTTAGTCCATGATTTAGGGAGTATTTACAGTTTTGCTAAATTAATTGATAAAAAATTAGAACGTGTCCATGTACATGAAGGAAAGACAGTTTCATCCTATATTAATACAAATGTATAATGTGGTTATAAATTTTAAAACAACAATTAAAAGATTATAGGCTTCATATATAGAGCATTTACCGAAAAACTCACTATTTCGTAGGGGGGTTACACATAGATTTTGAGAAAATTCAAAAAAAATTGAAAATACTGTTTAATACATATTTGAATCATGTAATTAAATATGATGAAGTTCAAGAGGTTTGGAACCTTGTTGTCTCCGTTCTCTAAGGAATAGCAATTTTATAGTGGTTTAGTCCAATGATTTAGGGGTAGTATTTACAGTTTTGCTAAATTAATTGATAAAAAAATTAGAAAGATGTCCATGTACAGGAAAAAGAAGTTTATCATATATTAATACAAATGTATAATGTGGTTATAAATTTTAAAACGAATTAAAAGATTATAGGCTTCATATATAGAGCATTTACCGAAAACTCACTATTTTCGTAGGGGGGTTACACATAGATTTTGAGAAAAATTCAAAAAAATTGAAAATACTGTTTAATACATATTTGAATCATGTAATATATGATGAAGTTCAAAGAGGTTTGGAACCTTTGTTGTCTCCGTTTCTCTAAGGAATAGCAATTTTATAGTGGTTAGTCCAATGATTTAGGGAGTATTTACAGTTTTTGCTAAATTAATGGATAAAAAATTAGAAAGATGTCCATGTACCATGAAAAAGAGTTTATCATATATTAATACAAATGTATAATGTGGTTATAAATTTTAAAACCTTTGTTGTCTCCGTTTCTCTAGGAATAGCAATTTTATAGTGGTTAGTCCAATGATTTAGGGAGTATTTACAGTTTTGCTAAATTAATTGATAAAAAAATAGAAGATGTCCATGTACCATGAAAGAGTTTATCATATATTAATACAAATGTATAATGTGGTTATAAATTTTAAAACGAATTAAAAGATTATAGGCTTCATATATAGAGCATTTACCGAAAACTCACTATTTTCGTAGGGGGTACACATAGATTTTGAGAAAAATTCAAAAAATTGAAAATACTGTTTTAATACATATTTGAATCATGTAATAAAATATGATGAAGTTCAAAGAGGTTTGGAACCTTTGTTGTCTCCGTTTCTCTAAGAATAGCAATTTTATAGTGGTTAGTCCATGATTTAGGGAGTATTTACAGTTTGCTAAATTAATTGATAAAAAATTAGAAGATGTCCATGTACCATGAAAAAGAGTTTATCATATATTAATACAAATGTATAATGTGGTTATAATTTTAAAACGAATTAAAAGATTATAGGCTTCATATATAGAGCATTTACCGAAAACTCACTATTTTCGTAGGGGGGTACACATAGATTTTGAGAAAATTCAAAAAAATTGAAAATACTGTTTTAATACATATTTGAATCATGTAATAAAATATGATGTAGAATGTGGTTAGAAAATTTTAAAACAACACTAAAGATTATAGGCGTCAGAATATAAAGTATTTACTAAAACTCAATATTTTCGAAGAGGTTAACACATGGATTTTGAGAAAATTTCAAAAATATGACAATATTTTTTTAATGCATAGGATTATCTTTCACTAACATATGATGATGTTCAAAGAGGTTTGGAGCCTTTGTTGTCTCCGTTTTTCAAGAAAGTAGTTATTTCATCGATTTTGGGAGTATTATGAAGTTTTACGAAATTAATTGAAAAACAAATTATAACGATTCCGATATACTATGAAAAAATCTTAAAATACATTAATACCAATGTAGAATGTGGTTAGAAATTTTAAAACAACACTAAAGATTATAGGCTTCAGTATATAAAGTATTTACCAAAAAGTCAATATTTTCGAAGGGGTTAACACATCGATTTTGAGAAAATTTAAAAAAATATGACAATATTATTTTAATGCATAGTTGCATCCTGCACTAACATATGATGATGTTCAAAGAGGTTTGTAGCTTTTATTGTCTCTGTTTTTCAAGAAAATAGTTATTTTATAGTAGTTATTTCATCGATTTCGGAAGTATTATGAAGTTTTACTAAATTAATAGATAAAAAATTATAACGATTTCCATAGACCATGAAAAAGAGCGTAAAATTCATTAATAAAGATGTAGAATGTGGTTAGAAATTTTAAAACAACATTAAAGATTATAGGTTTCAGTATATAAAGTATTTACCAAAAACTCAGTATTTACACATGGATTTTGAGAAAAGTTCAAAAAATATGATAATATTTTTTTAATGCATAATTGCATCCTGCACTAACATATGATGATGTTCAAAGAGGTTTGGAGCCTTTGTTGCCTCTGTTTTTCAAGAAAATAGTTATTTCATCGATTTAGAGAGTATTATGAAGTTTTACTAAATTAATTGATAAACAAATTATAACAATTTCCATATACCATGAAAAAAGCTTAAAATACATTAATACCAATGTAGAATGTGGTTAGAAATTTTAAAACAACACTAAAGATTATAGGCTTCAGTATATAAAATATTTACCAAAAACTCAATATTTTCGAAGGAGTTAACACATGGATTTTGAGAAATTTTTAAAAAATATGGCAATATTGTTTTAATGCATAGTTGCATCCTTCACTAACATATGATGATGTTCAAACAGGTTTGGAGCCTTTGTTGTCTCCGTTTTTCAAGAAAGTAGTTATTTCATCGATTTAGGGAGTATTATGAAGTTTTACTAAATTAATTGATAAACAAATTATAACGATTCCCATATACCATGAAAAAAGCTTAAAATACATTAATACCAATGTAGAATGTAGTTAGAAATTTTAAAACAACACTAAAGATTATAGGCTTCAGTATATAAAGTATTTACCAAAAACTCAATATTTTCGAAGGGGTTAACACATCGATTTTGAGAAAATTTGAAAAAAATGACCATATTGTTTTAATGCATAGTTGCATCATGCACTAACATATGATGAAATTCAAAGTGGTTTGGAGCTTTTATTGTCTCTGTTTATCTAGAAAATAGTTATTTTATAGTAGTTATTTCATCGATTTAGGAAGTATTAGGAAGTTTTACTAAATTAATAGATAAAAAATTATAACAATTTCCATATACCATGAAAAATAGCGTAAAATAAATTAATACAGATGTAGAATGTGGTTAGAAATTTTAAAAAACACTAAATATTATAGGCTTCAGTATATAAAAAATTTACCAAAAAGTCAATATTTTTGAAGGGGTTAACACATGGATTTTGAGAAAATTTCAAAAAATTTGACAATATTGTTTTAATGCATAGTTTCATCCTTCACTAACATATGATGATGTTCAAAGAGGTTTGGAGCCTTTGTTGTCTCCGTTTTTCAAGAAAATAGTTATTTCATCGATTTATGGAGTATTATGAAGTTTTACTAAATTAATTGATAAACAAATTTTAACGATTCCCATATACCATGAAAAAAGCTTAAAATACATTAATACCAATTTAGAATGTGGTTAGAAATTTTAAAACAACACTAAAGATTATAGGCTTCGGTATATAAAGTATTTACTAAAAACTCAATATTTTCGAAGGGGTTACACATGGATTTTGAGAAAATTTCAAAAAATATGACAATATTGTTTTAATGCATAGTTGCATCCTTCACTAACATATGATGATGTTCAAAGAGGTTTGGAGCATTTGTTGTCTCCGTTTTTCAAGAAAGTAGTTATTTCATCGATTTTGGGAGTATTATGAAGTTTTACTAAATTAATTGATAAACAAATTATAACGATTCCCATATACCATGAAAAAAGCTTAAAATACATTAATACCAATGTAGAATGTAGTTAGAAATTTTTAAACAACACTAAAGATTACAGGCTTCAGTATATAAAATATTTACCAAAAACTCAATATTTTCGAAGGGGGTTAACACATCAATTTTGAGAAAATTTCAAAAAATATGACAATATTGTTTTAATGCATAGTTGCATCCTGCACTAACATATGATTATGTTCAAGAGGTTTGGAGCCTTTATTGTCTATGTTTTTCAAGAAAATAGTTATTTTATAGTAGTTATTTCATCGATTTAGGAAGTATTATGAAGTTTTACTAAATTAATAGATAAAAAATTATAACGATTTCCATATACCATGAAAAATAGCGTAATATAAATTAATACAGATGTACAATGTGGTTAGAAATTTTAAAACAACACTAAATATTATAGGCTTCAGTATATAAAGAATTTACCAAAAAGTCAATATTTTCGAAGGGGTTAACACATGGATTTTGAGAAAATTTCAAAAAATTTGACAATATTTTTTTAATGCATAGTTGCATCCTTCACTAACATATGATGATGTTCAAAGAGGTTTGGAGCCTTTGTTGTCTCCGTTTTTCAAGAAAGTAGTTATTTCATCGATATAGGGAGTATTATGAAGTTTTACTAAATTAATTGATAAACAAATTATAACGATTCCCATATACTATGAAAAAAGCTTAAAATACATTAATACCAATGTAGAATGTGGTTAGAAATTTTAAAACAACACTAAAGATTATAGGCTTCAGTATATAAAGTATTTACCAAAAACTCAATATTTTCGAAGGGGTTAACACATGGATTTTGAGAAAATTTTAAAAAATATGACAATATTGTTTTAATGCATAGTTGTATCCTGCAATAACATATGATGATGTTCAAAGAGGTTTGGAGCCTCTGTTGTATCCGTTTTTCAAGAAAGTAGTTATTTTATTGATTTAAGGAGTATTATGAAATTTTACTAAATTAATTGATAAACAAATTATAACGATTCCCATATACCATGAAAAAAACTTAAAATACATTAATACCAATGTAGAATGTGGTTAGAAATTTTAAAACAACACTAAAGATTATAGGCTTCAGTATATAAAGTATTAACCAAAAACTCAATATTTTCGAAGGGGTGTTAACACATGGATTTTGAGAAAATTTCAAAAAATATGACAATATTGTTTTAATGGATAGTTGCATCATGCACTAACATATGATGATGTTCAAAGAGGTTTGTAGCCTCTGTTGTATCCGTTTTTCAAGAAAGTAGTTATTTCATCGATTTAGGGAGTATTATGAAATTTTACTAAATTAATAGATAAACAATTATAATGATTTTCATATACCATGAAAAGCGTAAAACACATTAATACAGATGTATAATGTGGTTAGAAATTTTAAAACAACACTAAAGATTATAGGCTTCAGTATATAAAGTATTTACCAAAAACTCAATATTTTCGAAGGGGTTAACACATGGATTTTGAGAAAATTTCAAAAAATATGACAATAAAACCATTTGCGAACATGTAGTGAGCTTTCTAGTCCAAAAAAAAAACATGTAGTGAGCTTTGAATTAAGATTGCACGAGTTCATGATTCGTTTAGGCATAAATGGAAAATTAGTTTGTAATACAAGGAACAACAACAACAAACAAAAGGAAGCCTTTACAAGGATCAACAACAACTATAAATCTACTTAGTTAGATGTGTGATATTTATACCATACGAAACTGTTTAATAAAAAATCAGTCTAGTATTTTTATTTGCATTTTACACTATACTGAAAAAGATGTTTTATATTTTTTCATTAGTCTGCATAATTAATAAAAATCACATGTTTAGATTCATCAAAGCTTCTAATACATAGTTTAATCAAATCACTTGAAGTCTAGACTGAAGGTATTTTCATCTATTTTATAATGTAATTAATGTATTTTATTTAGATTTGCTCCCAAAAATATTTAATATGGTTGTAAACAGCTACTAGATGTTTAAACATTATAATGAATCTATCTCAAATAAGAATGTCTGCTGAGAAGTAGGCTACTAAAAAGCAAATTAATTTGTAAATTATTAATCACAATTTTGATGACAACTTAACCATCTCCTACTCATCACAATCATACTTCTGGCAACTCTAGCATACAATAATAATACACCATAATCTCCTTACTTAAACTCCATAACGCCTTGCAAAATTTCTGAATCTTCATAACAATGGCTGGAGGAACAGCTCTAAATTCAACCTCTGTAGGATCTAAGTCAGTTCCAATGAGAAACCATGAAGCAACAGAGAGAGGCAATAACAAAAACAACAACAACAACAAGAACTTGAAAGCATTACCCAAACCGGTTCAACCGGCTTCATCAATGAAAGGAGAGATGGCTAAGAGGCCAAGAGGTAGACCAGCTGGCTCCAAGAACAAACCAAAACCACCGATCATTGTGACTCAAGACAGTCCAAACTCCCTCAGAGCTCATGCCCTTGAGATCAGCTCAGGTAATGACATCTGTGAGACTCTATCAGACTTTGCTAGAAGGAAACAGAGAGGAATCTGCATACTAAGTGCCAATGGTTGTGTGACCAATGTGACATTAAGGCAGCCAGCTTCATCAGGAGCTATTGTTAGATTACATGGACGTTTTGAAATCCTCTCATTGCTTGACTCAATCTTGCCTCCACCGTCACCGGTTGGTATAACCGGTTTGACCATTTACTTAGCCGGGCCCCAAGGACAGGTTGGTGGTGGTGGAGTGGTTGGTGGGCTAATAGCATCTGGTCCTGTTGTTCTCATGGTTGCATCTTTCATGAATGCTGTGTTTGATAGTCTTCCTCTGGATGATGATGAAGCTGCCTCTATGCAGAACCAGCAGTACTATCATAACGGAAGATCTCATCCTTTAGATGACATTCAAAGATTGCCTCAAAACCTTCTCACTAATGGACACTCTGATTCTGATATTTACTGGGGTCCTGCACAGCGTGCTATGTCCAAACCTTAATAGTAGTAGAACAAGATGACTACTATTATTTTTACATGTAAATTGTGAAGAGTCGTACAAACTGGTGATTTCTTATGTTTATGATTGTCTACTTCCATGAACAAGTGCAAAAGCTCCATGTTAGTTTTACAGCTTGTCCAAATGATTGCCATTGACATCAATATTCATGAATCAAGTTATTCAAGATGACAAACAACAGTGGTTTATTGAAATACATAAACTTGAATATCGTCCCTCATCTAAACTTCATGGTTCATCATATGGAAGAACCATGTTCTGATATTTAGTGCTGCCAAAATCATGTCAATCATTGGTAAAACAAAACAAAAAAAAATCAATGTGGAAGTCATATGTACTGAAATAGCTGGTATTGTTATTGGGAGAGCTGATCATCATAATTAGGTAACTAAATTTAATAGACCATATCCTATATATTATTTACAAAGTGATTTTACTCTTGTTATTTTTACAATCAATTTCACTAAAAAAATGTGACATGTCACACTAAAAAAATGACGTGACATATGGCTTAATGTGACACTAAGTTAAGATCTGCGCCTTATGAGGGATAAATATTATATATATAAATTATTTTACGTATTATATTTTTTTAACATATTATGAAATAATAAATATATATTTAATAATTAAAAAATCAGTAACTATTACTTACATAATTAAAAAGTCATTAATAATGTATTTATGGTTAGTTTAATAAAAGGTTTATTATATATTTAGATGGACAACCTATTTTTTTTAAGTATTCTAAGAATCATTCTAGTGATGACACGTGGCTATAAAAAATGTTGTAATGCTTCTCAATTAATATATAAGGGATCGACAAAAACATTTAATTAGATATTATTTACAAAGTGATTTTACACATGTCATATGTACAATCAATTTCACTAAAAAATGTGACATTGACAAGAACATTTAATGTTGATTTATATTTTTATTAAAGTTTTTAGAATATAGTAATAAACCATTCATCATTATTATCATTATTAAAGTAGATCTATTCAAATATAATATTAAATAATATAATAATATAAATATAATAATATTTTTAAAATTTCAAAATATTATTTAATTATATTTTATTATAATATATTTATTACTAAAATATTTTCAAAATTTTAAACATTTTTCTAAAATTTATAAATTTTAATCATAATACCATTTGTTTCTTTTTTTGGTTAACATACCATTTGTTTCCTTTTGATATCTAAAACTACTGTTTAGAATTATTATTTTTTCTTAACTATAAAAGTTTATTAACAAAATTCAACTTTTAATTTAAAATTTTAATGATGCACATTGTGCAGGAAAACACTTAGTAATAAGATATATAGTCTAGACAAACAAAAGAATATTTAATTGTTACCAAAATAATTCTTAGACCATTAAAACGTTGACCCAACAATGGTTTGGCACTACCGACAACTAATTATATGTATACATAGTCATGATCTAATTTTTTCTAACTGTTAAATTGTAGTAACTGTAATATTAGTCAAAGATAAAAAAAAAAGGCTAATTTGTAGTTGAAATATATTTTCTATTTTGTTAAAAATGAAAATCTCTCTTGGATTCTTGACTTTTTCTTTTGACATGTGTAGAATTCTAAGATTTTTTTCTGAGCTTTTTCGATGATGAACATATCTCTTAATAAACAAAATCTGTAGAAATTGAAGACACTACTTTTGACCAAGACTCATATAAATAAAGCATTTCGACTTCTTCTTTTTTCACAACAAAATTGACAGAGAAAATAATGAATATCAGACAAACTTTTGTGATGTTGTTTCTTGTAGTAGTATTAGTAACGTCGTCGTTGTCCAACTCCAACGTTTTCGCATCACGGGGTATGTTGTAAATTGTTCATTGTTCATCTCTCTTTTGATCATTTTTAAAAGTAACTTTCTGAATGTTTCGTTTTTAAAAATTTTACAACATAATTAACATTAAGAAATAAATCATGAATACCACAAAAACTTGTCTGATATTTTTTTTGTAGTGATGTCGGCAAATCCATTCTCCAATTCCACCGTACTGGCTTCACCGGGTATGTTTTTTAGTTATATAATATATCTGGTCATTCTAAAGATAAGTGATTATTTACATATAATATTTAGAGAACAAAAAATTGTAAAACCGATTAATTAGATGCATATGGGTACGTTTAAGTCTATTTCCTTTAAAATTACAAGAGTATGCTCTTCGTACATCACATCCGTTCTCAACTAAACATTTGGCAAAAGCCCTTTCTCAGAAAAAAATAACATTTGGTTTCCCATTTCCCACAAATTTATTTTTTGAATACATTTATTTCATATTTGATTTCCCTTAACATAAGTTGAATATGTGTTGCAGGCGTCGAGGCAACGCCATCTCAGATTCACATTTGCTATAAACCTTGTACAAAAACTTACGGTGTTTATCCATGCTACGATGACTGCCTAAGCAAAAATTTTGATGATGGAAATTGTGAATATAATGGACTTTGTTGCTGCACATAATGATAAAAAGTCGTCATCCCAAATGCTTGGCAATCCTTGGTTATGAGTAAACTGGCAAATTTGAGCGTTTGAGTTATGCTTTGTTATATTAAAAGGTTATGCTTTTCTAATAGCAGATTTGTAAACCTTTTAATGAAATAAAACTTATTTTATTATATCATCGCTTACATAACTTTAGTTATTTCTATTGACAATTATATTTTATAACCAAACTAGTACTGTTTTAACTTTGTTCGATGCAAATGCCAAAAAACAACATTTACTGAGGTTAAAGTCAAATAAAATATAGTATTAATAAAATATTTTAATATCCTTTACATATTTTTGAAAAAGTCAATATCATAAAGCCAGTTACAAAAAGATAAGTCAATATCACAAAGGACAACAAGTTAATGCCGCTAGATCATCTAATCTCCATGGTTCATCATATCGAAGATCAATATTTCTGGAGCTAGAGAGAGGAACCATAAGTTTAGTCAAAGAACTGAAACTAATCATCCTATGTCGTTTGTACATGCAACATGACTAAGAATCAATTTTAATGAACTTCAGCAGAATCCTCTAATTTAATACAAAAATAATACAAAGTTTTTAGCCTTGATCCCAAGTGATAACAGAACATGTTTATGATTGGTTACACTTTCATGAGCAAATGCAAAAGCCTTATGTTACGCATTGTTCCTTTTTAGCATATTAGATTTATTTCTGAACATCACGATTCATTTAGTTGCAAACAAGAATATCATCAACAAGTTATAAGAACAACGTACGAGGTTCAAGAATCTGTCTCAGTAAAAGTGATATGATTATTTCATAAATTGATCATCTAGAATATCTACGTAAGAGTACAACACCAAGACCAGCAATGACTAGACTTTATCTCTATTTGCTTCAAATCTGCATAGCATCAGCAATGTGGATCCCGCGAGGCTTAAGACTTCGAAAAGATCCTTGTTTCCTATGGCGTAAGCAAACGCTTCATGACTTTCTTGTAAACTGGCAATTTGAAAGCTTAAGTTATCCTTTTCTAATATCAGATTTACATATTTTGTTCAATGAAATAATACTAATTTCATTTTACCATAGTTTTCATGGCTTTAGTTATTTTGCTTGACGATTGTGTTTTTCACAAGCTAAAACTAGTAGAGTGAATTGGTTTAAAACCCTAAAAAAATGAAAATACCTATGATGTGATTAGTTTGTGCCTATGGAGAAAGTATAATATTGTGGGATTTAAGGTATTTGTTTAATTAGGGTAAAAGTTTAGTGTATGGAGTGCAATTTCCCAAACTAGTATCAACCTTGTGCGATGCAAATCCCATCTTCAAAGAATCTACTGTAACCAAAAGAAAGAAGTAAGATACTGATTAACTGAAACATGAAAATCAAGAAATGTCAAAACATGAAAATCAAGAAAATGCCAGAAGAAGAAGAAGCTGAAAATGGGTTTTGGGCTTAGAGACAGAAAAAGAAACAAAGATTTGATGTATGACCCTTCAGATTTATGAAACTAAACTCGGAAAGTAATCTAATTAGCCCTAGTTGGAAATATCTATTCTAACTACCCCATCTATTTTCTCATTGCCCTGCCTTTTTCACTCTTTTCCTCTTTCCCCTGCTACCCTTTATTTTATATTAGTTTTTTTCTTCTTCCAGCGACCCCACATACCTCTCTCTTCCCGCGGGCCTCACGTCCCTCTCTCTTGCTCGCGGACCCCACTTTATTGTATTATTACTTTAAT
>NW_022610517.1:0-13440 GCF_000309985.2 Brassica rapa
GTGATTGTAGAAGTTTTAGGTTTAGATAATGTTTAGATTATATCTATATCTGTAACGAATGTTTTTTTTCAGAGCAGTTTTGGTTGCTTAATGTGATGATAAATGATTAGGGTAGCCACCCTAATCATTTATCATCACATAAGCAACCAAAACTGCTCTGAAAAAAAACATTCGTTACAGATTATAGATATAAATACAGTTGACATATTTTGATGTAATCTATTATACGAGTCTACTATATCCCGTTAGGATTACGATACAACTTCTTGTATAAATACTCTCTTTGGTGAATCAATATACAAACACTTATCCATTCTATTTAATGGTATCAAGAGAATGAAGACTCTCAAACCTAAAATCTCTTCTTTGAAATTCTCTTTGATAATTTGTTTTTCTCTACACCAATTATCGATAATATCGAACATGGATATTTTGTCTTTTGTTACATCTATTACCACTTCTCCCGCGATGGAGATCTCTTCTTTGGATCCTCACGATACACAACATTTTTGAAACCAATGATTAAATAATTTATAATAAACACATATTTAGAAATTTTATTATAAAGCAGATATAAACATAATCATGTTCTAAAACATATTTTAAACATTGTTATAATCTTTCAATAATCAATACTAATTAACTAGGTATTTTTCCCACACTTGCGGACATAAACGTCTTACGAATACTTACTATTTTTTATTGGAAAAATAATAGTATAGATTAACAGAAGTTAATTTTTTTAACCACAAAATATTTTGATTTCTCTTAGTATAAATAAAATACGGGGAAAAAAACAAGGTTTTTCATAATATAGTTAGTTTTTGGTAGGCCTTAGATTAAAACCAAACTTCCCAACCAAACCAAAATTTTGGTTACGTCGTCCAGAAGTTTCGTTCGTTATTGTAGGTTTTCTAAAAAACTTTGTTTCATTTGAGTTTGGTTCGACAATTGGTTACTTTAGTTTTCTTCTTAAAATAATTATAACTATACTAAACATTTTCGAATAACTAACCGAATTTATATATAATTTTAAAAAAAATTATACAGATATCTAACTGTAATAAAAAATTTTGTAGGGTTTTTAAAACCGAACTAACCGAATACTGTACCAAACTTTATTTATGGTTAATTCGGTATTATGTATGTTGAACCGAACTAACCGAAAACTGAACTGCCGGAACTGAATATTCTGAATTAACCAAACCAACATGCTAAGGTTTCGGTATTGTTTTGATAAAACCTGACCGAAGTACACACCTTTCATAAAAACTACAAAAGATGTAAATGTTAATTAAAACCTCTTTAGAAATTTCTGACACTTGGATGACCAAAGTTTGACCACATGAAATTGTTACCATTTAGGAAAGTTTGACCACATAAAACTGTTACCAAAACGAAACGGTTGATGTTTACTATAAGAAGGCCACCTCCCTTCTATTCAGCACACACATTACCTAGTTTTGTTTGAAGAAAACGGTTTTTCCTTTACATCTATAAATAAATTCTTCATTACTTTATTTAAAATCTCCCAAATTATATAAATTTTACATTAAATTATTTGAATTCCAAATAATTATTCTGTTTTCAACGATCTTTTGTTTTTATGCGGTTTTTGTTAATATTTCAGGGTTTTCTCCCCAACGAAAATGAGTGATTATAGTCAAAACGACAATGGTATAAAACCGATCAGCGAGACCTCTTCTCGAACCAGCTTAACAACTCCTCAGTCTGAACGAAGATCTGGTGGTATCGTTGAAAGAGTATCTGCAAGGATAGGAAGAGATATTCCACCACTGAATATGGAACACATCAACCCGACTCTTGTTTGCTTTCTTGTTAGCGTAACATCTCCAGGATTCAGTAGTCTTTCTCCATCTTTGCAATCTCCAAATATGTTGACTGACTCTTCTTCACAGGTAAGTAACAATGTGTTTAATAAGTTTAAGATTGATCTCTACACGTTATATGTATATATTAATATATGATAAAACTAAATTTTTATTGTCTTTGTGTAACTTATGTTTCAAGATTTTTCCTCCGAGTCCAATCCCGAATGATGCAACTCAGGAGATGGTGGAAAGTTCAGGTGGCTCCCATGCAACGATGATGATATCCAACAACAATCTTCCTCATCAGCCAATGGACATCGATCTGTCTCCTCAAGGATGTAATAGATTTATAGTGTCTCGAATTCGCTTTCAGTTTTGATTTTCAGAATAATAATATTGTTGTTATTTACAGGTAAAAAAGGCACTGCTGATATTCCAACGGAAGAGTCTGTTGATATCACATCTCATGAATCTAATGCTGATCCTATTAGTGCTCCTTTACTCCCTTCTTTTGACTCTGAAGTTGTTTCTGAAAAGGATGCTATGAACCTCATCTCCCTTAAAAGTGGTAGCGAAGATGATGACAAGGACAAATAATACAACCAAGAGGAAGACAAAGACAAAGATCACAACATTGTTGTAGAATAATAATAATAATAATAATAATAATAATAATAATAATAATAATAATAATAATTATTATTAATTATTAATTATTAATTAATTATTATTATTATAATTATAATAATAATAAATTTCAGAATTGATATATTGAATAATAAGTTTGACCTGAATTACATGATGTACAAAATCTTGTACTTATCCCCGTCATTATGATTCTAGTATAGATTTTGAACTTTTGGTTTAGAAAAATTATCAATATAAAAAGTTCGATAAATATAAGAAATTTAGACCTGAGAAATGAGGAGAGAGTTACTCAAGAAGAAGGACATCGCACCTGACTGCAACCTCCGGGTAGCTGGCTCTTCAAAGTTTCCTCTCAAACATATCCTAAGCTCTCTCGCAACCAATTTATCCCCTTTGATCTTTGTCTTTTCTCTCATATCCTTACAAACTTCTTCAGTACATGTTGTAAACACAACCTTGGATCGATTATGTGCATTAGGTAGCGGAATTCCAGATTTCACCGTATATAAAATAAATGATAAACTGCTGTTACAAATAAACCATATAAATACTAAATTTCTTGTATGGAAAGTAACTGATTTAGAACACTTACCAAGATCAAATTTCTCCCAAACATCATCAAGAAACAAAATAAACCGTGTCTTAATATCTCAATGATCTTTGCAGCTTTCTCTCTTTTTTTGGTAGAAAAGATATATATATATATATATATTTTTTTTTTGGTAGAAAATATATACATATATATATATATATTAAATAAACTTTACATCTTAATTAAATTCATATAATAAAATTTACCTCATTTACATAATTCCCTCGCAGGGAAAATATCGTATCAAACATTACTGGAGTGAAAGACGAAACAAGACCCAAAGTGTCATCATTCAGATTGAAAGCGAAGAAGGCCATCCTGACGATGGTTTTCGCTGGAGAAAATATGGTCAAAAGTTGTCACAAAGAATGCAAATCCAAGGTTATATATTTCGTTCACTTCAAAATTAGTCAGACATTTTTGGAAAAATATTATATATTTATTTTGGTAATCACAGGAGTTACTACAGATGCACATACACTGGGTGTAAGGTGACGAAGCATGTGGAGAGAAGCGTAGACAATGTGAATTTAGTGGTGGCTATGTACGATGGGATACATGAGCACGTTCCACCACCTGAACGCATAAGCAAATCCAGTACAAAGAATAAATCCGGTTCGCAATGTCTCAAGATCCTAGCATGCAAACCCTTGTGTTAGGTATGCCGCCTTATTCCTCTTCGGCCTCTCAGCTTTTCCCTTCTGCCTTGGCCCCACAACTGAATGTGACAAGTTTACAGGTTGACAAGAATCATGGTGTTATGAACCGGAATGATGAACCGAATATTGATCCTGTGATACCCGACGGTACAGAGGTATCCGAGGGGATAAGGGAGCGACTATTTCGTAACTTTGGTATCGAACTTTAGATGGGAAAACATTAACCAAAAGATAAAAAAGAAAGATGTAAACCCTTTATAATTAATAAATCCTTATCTTATAATTACAAATAATAATGACCAAAGATATACAAAATCTTGTACTTATCCATTTCATTATGGTTTTAGTGCATATTACTCTTGAGTTGACCTATTTATTCTCCAATTGTTACAGTGTTACTGTGTTAGGATGGTTAATCCAGATAATAAACTATATGTATATGTGAACTATATAAATCAAACCGACATCCAGTGATACAGAAGAAAAACTAAACCCTGACTATAATCCAATTAAACAGATTGTTTACGCTCATGCTCATCCTCTTTTTAAGTGAGTATCACTTTTACTCTTGCCATTATATTAGCTTTTTGGAGCCAAGTTTCTCATGAGAAAGTTGGATTAAGAGTGTAGCAAACTTTAGATTGTAGGTCATATTAAATAATGAGAAGTGTACAAGTGAGTATAAATATATACAAGTGTTTGATCATATCTCTCCAGCATTTGTTTGAGTAAATTTCAGGAGTTTCTTTATTGTTTTTACTAATTTTTTTAAAGAGAGAGAAAGAAAAACGAAACAAAGCATATCCTAAGCAAACAAATCTCTTTTATTTAGGTAATCTAATCTCCAGGATTAAAAGTTAGCTTTCTGATTGTAATATATTAAAGTGGTCTAAACAACAAATGACCAGTCTTTGACTTGCTATTACCCATTGAAATAACAAAGACCAGAAGGATGATAAACCAAAGGAGTCAATTCCTATCCAAAAAGACTCAACCCATGGACGTTATAACAAGTATACCCAATGCAGCTATGAGAAGATACTGCAAGAAGAAGATTAAAAAAATGACACAGAGTGTTCATTGTGGATTGGACATAGAGTGAGAAAAGAGAATGTATTAACCTAGATGATAGGCTTTTCTGTCATGATTATAGTCACCCATCCAACATAAGGCAAGAAGCTGAAGCAGGCACAAAGGTAAAACCATTTATGAGTAATTACAGCTTTTGGTTTACTTTACACACTATACACTTATGTGATTAAAGTAAATTAATTATCCTACTGCACGACTCATTACATGATGTCGATGAAGCCAAAGCTGACCTTTAGCATAGAGAATTCTATCATGGTCAAGGTTATTGTCACCTGTAAACAATATAAATGAAAATGTAAATGGGCGTTGAATGATAACAATATGATAAACAACTCACACTCAATTCAAATAAATAAAACCAGAACCTTTGGTCAAAACAACGATTTCTCCAGTACTTTCCCTTTCGTGAACCTGTAATGTAATGAACCCCCAAAGAATCAGAATCATCTAGGTGCTACAATCTAAGCACAGGGAGATGATAATGAGGAGATCTATAGAAAAAGTTACCTTAATGACACGATGGACAATTGGAATATCACGACCCTGAAAAGAGAAGCATGAATAAAAATACAAATGAGGTGAAAGGTTCATGCATAAGTAAGCAAAACAAAAAATGAGAAAGGGAAACTTGCATCAATATTGAAAACAACACTTTCGCCAGCTCGGATGGGGTCATTACTCATGTGCAAGAACAATATATCCCCCTACTAGGTATCATATTCACTATGAGTAAACAGGGGATTCACTTCCAGTGACACATCAAAGCTTTCCATGTTATCAAAGCACACGTCACAATCATCCCTACCAGACAAAAAAATAACATATACCAAGAGATTAGGGTGCCAAGTGGGTTTCTAAATGGAGACGTTTATAGTATAAACTCAAATAAAACCATGCTAAAATATTTTAAACATTGTTATAATTTTAAAATAATCAAATTACAAATAATTGACTGAACTTAATTATTTTTAACCACAAACTATTTTTATTTGTTTTGGAATAAATACAATACGGGAAAAGAAAATCACAATTTTGAATAATATCGTTAGCTTTGGTATTTTTTTGATAAAACCGGAATGAAATATACACCTTTCATAAGAAACCAAAAAGAAGTAAAAGGTAATTAAAACTTCTTTAAGAATTGAGAAAATTTGGATTAAGAAAGTTTGACCACATAAAATTGTTACCAAAATAAAATGGTTGAATTTTACTATAAGAAGACCACCTCCCTTCTATGCAACACATACAATACCTAGATTCCTTTAAAGAAGGCTTTTCGTTTACATCTATAAATAAATTATTCATTACTATCCAACTATTTAAAATCTCCCAGATTATATCACCTTTACTGCTTTACATTACATTACTTTGTATTCCAAATAGTTTTTCAGTTTTCAACGATCTTGTTTTTGTGTGGTTTTTGTTGACCTTTCAAGATTTTCACCCCAAAAAATGAATGATTATGATGGAAACTTTATGGATGATTTGTCCCCACTGTCCAGTCCTCGCATAAGAGAGGCATTAGCAATGCTGGATCAAAACGAAAATGGTCTAAATCCGATCAGCAAGGCGTTCCCTCAAACCAACGTATCACCTGATCCTCAGTCTGAACAAAGATCTGGTGGTCTCCGCAACAGAATGGTAGGATTTGATATTCCATCGCTCGAGATAGAGAGCATCAGTCCATTTGCTAATTCGTTCAGGAACCCGATTCTTGTTCCCTCTCCTATCCTCGTAATATCTCCAGGATTCAGTCTCTCTCCATTTTTACAATCTCCAAATATGTTGTCTAACTCTTCTTCACAGGTAAGTAACAATGTCTTTAATAAGTCTAAGATTGATCTCTTACACGTGATATATATTATTGTCTCCAAAAATAATATTAATATATGATTAACCTAACTGTTTATTGTCTTTGTGTAATTTATGTTTCCAGATTATCCCTCCGTGTCCAATCCCTAATGATGCGCCTCCTGAGACGGTGGAAAGTTCTGGTGATGCCCATGCAACAATGATTATATCCAACAACAATCTTCCTCATCAGCCAATCGACGTTGATCTGCCTACACAAGGAGGTAATAGAGTTTCCAGTGTCTAGAGTTTGCTTCAGTTTAGATTTTCCGAATATTAATATATTTCTTTTTACATGTAAAACAGGCTCTGATGATATTCCAATGGAAAAATCTGTTTATATCACATCTCATGAATCTAATGTTGATCCCACTGGTCCTCCTTTAGTCCCTTCTTTTGATTCTGATGTTGTTGCTGAAGCTGATTTTATGAACACTATCTCCCTTGAAAGTGGTAGCAAAGATAATGACAAGGACAGAGAATACAACCAAGAGGAAGACAAAGTCAAAGATCACAACGTTGTTATAGAACCTCCATCTCGAAAGAGAAAGTTCCAAGTCAACATTGAGTAATCAATATATAATAATAATAATAAAACTATATATTAACTCAATTTATAATTGATATGTTTAATAATAAAATTTACCTGAATTACATAATTCCTCGCAGGGAAAATATGGTATCAAACATTATTGGAGTCACAAGACCAAAAAACAAGACCCAAAGTGTCATAATTCAGGTTGAAAACGAAGAAAACCATCCTGACGATGGTTTTCGCTGGAGAAAATATGGTCAAAAAGTTGTCACAGGGAATCCAAATCCAAGGTTATATATTTCTTTCACTTCAAAATTAGTCAGGCATTTTGACAAAAAATATTATATATTTATTTTGGTGTAAATGGTAATCGCCACTGGTAATCGCAGGAGTTACTACAGATGCACATACACTGGGTGTAAGGTGACGAAGCATGTGGAGAGAAGCGTAGACAATGTGAAGTTAGTGGTGGCTACATACGACGGGATACATGAGCACGTTCCACCACCTGAACGCATAAGCCAATCCAGTAGAAAGAAAAAATCCGGTTCGTCTATGTCTCAAGATCCTAGCATGCAAACCCTTGGGTTAGGTATGCTGCATTCTTCCGTTTCGACCTCTCAGCTTTTGCCCTCTCCCTTGGCCCCACAAATGGATATGATGCAATACTATATGGATGGACTCTCTAAGCTTCCAAGTTTACCGGTTAACAGGAGTCATGGTGTTATGAACCGGAATGATGAACCAAAGATTGATCTTGTGATACCAGACGGTACAGAAGGTTTTCAAGGAGATAAGGAAGCGACTATTTCGTAACTGTGGTATCAACCTTTAGATGGGGAAAACATTAACCAAAAGATAAAAAAGAAAGATGTAAACCGTTTTTTAATTATTATATCCTTATCTTATAGTTATAAACAATAATGAACAAAGATATACAAAAATCTTGTACTTATCCCTTTCATTATGGTTTTTAATGCATATTATTCTTGAGTTGACCTAATTATTTTCCAATAATGACAGTCTTATGTTAATCCAGATAATAAATTATATGACATGTGAACTATATAAGTCAAACCGACATCCTGTTATACAGTAGAAAAACTAAACCGTGACAATTGTACAAACAGATTGTTTACGCTCAGGCTCATCCTCTTTTAAGTGAGTATCACTTTCACTATTGCTATTATAATTGCTTTTTGGGGCCAAGTTTTTTTTCTTTTAAAAAACTTTTTTGGAGCCAATTTTCTCATGAAAATTTTGGATTAAGAGTGTCAAAATGTAAATTGTACTTCTTATTAAATAATGAGAAGTGAACAAGTGAATATAAATATCACTTATATTAATTGATGATCTTTAAAAAAATATAATCTTAGTTTTGTACTAATTACAAAGTGATCTTGCTTATGTGTCACTCCCTTAAGCATTTTAATTGCTGATATGGTATCATTACAAAGAGTTTACCTAAACCTTAGTGTAATATAATTAAGCTCTAGCGTAATACATACAAATCAAATCATTTACTACCTAACTAGCTTAAGACCCGCTTAATTGCGTGGGATGAAAGTTATATATAAAAATATTTGTTTATGTATTATTATTATTTGTATTCATTTACGTATTATGTATATAATTAAATTAGAGTAAACACGTAAATCAAAACAATACATCTTGTTTATTTAGGATATTTTTTTGTAAATAAATCAAAACAATCATTTTATTTATTATATATGGTATATAACTAAATTTCAATGACATGGATATAGATATATAGTATATTTTAATATCAATATTTTATTATTGAGAATTTATACTCATGTGATAAACACAAAATTTCTAATGTGCAATTTTTTTAATGCAAATTTCAAAATTAAAATATTAATGTTTCAAAACTTTTCCAATACAATTTATGAAATTAATAAAGTATTTTTCTATGAATGTCTAGTAAAGGAGGATTCATATTCATACGATTGATCATTTGTATCTTGTTATTACCAAAACAAAATTAAATTATGATCACAAAATTTTAGTGTGAGGCACTTAATGTTTTTAGTAAATTTATAATCGTTTTAAAATTCAAAATATAACATATAAGAAAAAAAAATTTGTTTGTTATATGGTTAATGGTTGTTTAATATTTTTTATAATATATAAAATTAAAAAAAAAGGAGCTAAGATAAAAACAATTATTATCAAATATTTATTATTGATAATCATTAATTATCATATATACTTTAACCATATTAGACAATTTTGTAGCTTTTATTTAAGGCAAGTTGAGAAAATATTATTTTGCACAATATTTATCAATTTAATAGTTAATTTAAAAAAAGCATAATATAAGTTAAGATGGACCAACATATTTCTTTAGAATTTTGAATTTCATTTTTCATGGTGACACGTGGCTACAAAACAATGTTGTAATATTTGTCAATTAATTTATAAGGGATATAACATTTCATCGTACAAAAAAAGCTGACAAACCTCGTGAGTATAAAGTAATGATATTATAATAAATTAAATATGTAGTATAAATTTTCGTAGGTAATGTTTTGATCCAAACTGAACACATACATTAAAAACTAAGAAATGATATTGGCCCTACCGATTGCTATTCAAAGGTTCTTCAGCATAATACATAGCAAATCGCCTTTATATACCGAGTAAGGTTCTTCAGCTGTCAAACGTTTCTTTCAATATCTGAACCTGAACCGTAGAGAAATGATGAACAAATCACAAGAGAATTAAAAAAAAAAAAATCATAGAACGACAATACACGATGCATGTTTTCATTCGAAAAATATTTGAAAATCATATCAATGGAAAAAAATATATTAATATACGGTTTTTTTATTATTGATGTTGGTTAAGACTTAAGATTCATTTTAATTTCAATTGAACCTAACCAAACTCAATCAATTTTTTTCGGTGTTTTAATGCTAGAACTAGGATAAGATATGCGTCTTGCGCAAGGTGAGTTTATTTGTATATATTATCGATAATGTTTTTTATATATTTGATCATTTTATTTATACATATATAATGTTATTTGTTATATAACTACCAACTTATTTTTCTAAGGATTTTGAAATTGATTCTCGTGATGACACGTGTCATGGTTCAAATGTTGTAATGTTTCTTTTTTAATATATAGGGGATATTAATAATACAATGCATTGGCCACAAAGACTTAACCAACATATTTTTATGGACCTGCCTCACACAATTATTAATATTTCCATCGGCAGCTTTCCCTTGAAAAAAAATGATAAAAAAAAAAAATTTGTTTAACATAAATACCAAAACTGGTAATGATTGATTTAACATATCCCTATATTAATTTGTGATATGAACTGGTTAAATTTTAAAGCAGTACTTTTTGAAACACATGAAACTCAAAAGTAATCTGCCTTTTTTATATACTTCACTTACAGTAATAATTACATGATTTTACAACAAAAATTCTCTAGAACAAATTGAAGAAGGACCTCCCAACCATTCATGCAAATAGATATAGTTATGACCCTTTAAACAATATCATATTACATATTATAAAGTTTTTTTTATCAAGTGACTAAATTTTTCTGGTTAAACCACGTTTGCTACATATACAATATAATTAATAAAGTTGATATGAGAAAATCAGGAAGATTAACTGAAACTTGTGTAGCATTATTCTATTACAGTGGTGAATGTTCTTATTAATCAAGGTAGATAATACTAACTAGCGATAATGTTCTTGTCAATAATTTTTGTAAGTGATGTAGATTTGTTTATTTTCATACATAATGCATAGAAAATTACATGCTCTATTTTTTACAAACTTGAAATAAAATGAGAACATTTGATAGTTATCCCTATAAAACGTATTTGTAGACGTTATTAAATAGTTATGCTTACATGAAAAGAAAAACATATACGATAAATAATACTGATTGATTACACTATGGTTTGACATAGCATAGGTGCACATGCCGTCTTATTTTTAGACTATGTATATGTGACTGTTGAAAATTGTATTTCGCTAGGGAGTTAATTTATAAACTATGATATTTCTTAATGTCTTATAGTTCTGCCACGTCAGACTTTAGAAGGCTTAAACAACTACCACATAATTCTGCCACGTCAGACTTTAGAAGGCTTAAACAACTGCAATATATAGAATATTATGATTGCTATACAATTCTTCAGTACTAAGCAATGAATTGCCTAATAATTCTATTGAAGATTAAAAATACTTTGGCACTAAGCAATGAATTGCCTAATAATTAACTTTCATAGTAGTTAATGCTAATGAATGTATCACATTAATCTAACTATTACTTTATATAAAACTAGGGGGTAGTCCGCGATTCGCGTGGAATATTGTTTTATTAGTATTACGTATAATTTTTTGGAAGATGTAATTATGTGGTCATCTTTATTTGTTAAGAGCATTATTTGGTATTTTTATTATGTTATGTAGTAGTAGATGATAGGTTAATATATTTTGTGTTTGTTTTTTTAATAATGTATTGTTGTGTGTATAGTAAAACTTGTTAGTTGTAAAGTGATCATCTGATATAAAGCATATTGAATTTCAATAACTTTGCATTTAGACATTTGTTGATTCAAAAATTAACAGTTTTAACGTCATAATTGTATTTTATTTTATTTTCAAAATTATTTTTTTAAGATGTTTTTTGCCATCTTCCCATAATTTGACGTTAACCTATCACTGCATATGTATTTTGTTTAACTGTCCGGTGTGCGGTGTTTTTTCCAGAAATGATTGGTATGTTTTGAAATAAAGTTTTCTTTGCCTGCTTCTCATGTGAGATTATCTTCTACTTGTTCGAAATTGGGTTTATGAGTTCAAAGTTGTGCAGCTGTTTCTCACTGTGTTGTAAGCTTTTCCGATCAATATTGGCTGCTTTTCTTCTTCCGATGTTAGAGACTGCATCTCCATGGGTTGGTTAGATTTTAGGCGTCCGTGATGTTGTCTTCCTTGTCGTTAGTTTTCCGTTGATAGTCCATGTTCATCTTTGTTTTCAAGATGTGGTTTTTGGTGATACGACTTATATGCTCTCTTTCATATCTCGAGGACGGCTATATGGCTTGCTGATTTAGTTTTTTTTTCTCCCTTTTCTCTATGTTCTTTCATTTCTTTGTATTTTACATTGTGTCTCGCTTCTTTAGTGTCTCTCTCTTTCTCCATGTTTGTCACTCAAGATTTGGATAGTGTTTTCCTTCGTGTATACTCAGTAGGCTTGGAATGTTGTTTCTGATCTCAAGCTTGGGCTCTAGTTTTTGGTGGTTGGCTTCCATTCTTATATCCTCAGGTTGTTTATCTGTTTCCTCTTATTCCCTGGGTGTAGGTGTACAAAGTTAGTCTCTTGGAGTTTTGGTCCCTTCTATCCAGAGCTTTGTGGTTCTTCGCTGGCATGGACGCCTTGTCTGTACTTATTTAGTTTGTGAGGTGTTTCTTACCTCTTAGCTGGTAGTTGAACTTTCACTGTTTTAGGCATGTGTTTTCCTGCTTCATGCTTACTTTTGCCTTCTGGTGATTATTTCGTTTTCTTGATTTTTTGCATTGGTGCTTGATCACACACATTTTAGTTCGGAGATTGCGTTGTCTCTGATTTTATCTTTCTATCTTTTCCTGGTCTCTGCTTATTTTGGCCAAGACACTCTATGATAATGTGAGTTGAGTTAGTCTTCATTATTGATCTCCTTTCAGCTCTAGATCTTTACTTAATAAATGTTACTATGACATATTTGTTTTTTCTTTGTGATTGTAGAAGTTTTAGGTTATATAATGTGTTGGCTCTAGTTTCTTCTTCTTAATTTATGATTTTTAATAGTAAAGAAATATATATTTATAAATAAATTATCGAAAATAGTTAAAATAATAAATAGTGAGTGAAAGTTTATTTTATTTGAAAATAAATTAAATATTAAAATATTTTTATATTATTTACTTATTTTTTTATTCATCTTGAATTTTAGTGACCAATTAAATAGATATCAAACTTCATATATGGATACTAATGCAAAAAAAAGATTAGATAACTAAAGTTCTAAACAATTCTATTAGATTGGAATTATCGTAATTTTGTTATGTTATCTGTTTTTTATTCATAAAATTTATGCGTTTTGCATTATTAAAATTCATTTCCATTGGTAATTTTTTTAATTTGAACAAATATATGAATTTTCAGAGAAATAAAGAAGGACATGTGGCAGCAAACC
>NW_022610518.1:0-26402 GCF_000309985.2 Brassica rapa
ATTCATACTAGGCCGTACATGGCTGTACCAGCCTCGCCCTATCTTGTGTACACTCGCCCATTTGCTCCTCAATACTCTTCTAAGTCTCTCCTAGACTTTGTCCTTGCTTAGAAACACCATCGATCACCTCTAGCTCTCTTAAGACACTTCACCACTCTTGATAGGCATTCTCTAAAGCTCTTGCCCTATCTTTGCACAAGCTCCATCTCACTCTACACCTTTAGCTTCTCCATTCTCTTTCTTCAAGTTAACATGTAGGAGACTTAGATTGCATCACTAGAACTGATAGTATGGCTAGGTCTCTAAGAAATGCAAATGAATACAATGAAACTAATCATGCATATAAGCCATCTAGTATACTCGCTCACCTTGCTAGTAAATCAATCAACTAGACCTCTTATTGTAGATTCAGGTGCATCACATCACATGATTATGATACTAAGTTTGATTAAGACATTGTGCCTTCTAAGGGCCATGTGATGATTGCAAATGGTGATAAGGTTCCAATTAAAGGAATAGGAACACTTAAACTGTTTTAGTAAAGACCGCAAAAGCTTTCTATATGCCTGACTTTACTTCAACCTATTATCTGTCAAGAAATGTGCAACTGACTTGCAATGCAATGTCATATTTAGTCCTAATGATGTGAAGTTTCAGGATATTGAAAGCAGCAAAGTGACTGGAAAAGGAAGTAACAAAAGGAGACTTATATTTGCTTGAAGATCGTTGCTCCTGTTTCTGACATTAGCTGCTCTTTTAATACTTGCTTCTGTTCCTAGTTTAAATAAAAATGCATTGTGGCATGCTAGACTAGGACAAACCCTCATAATAAGGCTTTAAAACTGATGTTGCCAGGTGTTTCTTTTGAAAACAATGATTGTGAAGCTTGCATTTTAGGCAAGCATTGTAGAACTGTTTTTCCAAACTCTTCTACGGTTTATGAGGAGTGCTTTGATCTTATTCACTCTGATGTATGGACTGCTCCTTGTTTATCTAGGGAGAATCATAAGTATTATGTCTCATTCATTGATGAAAATCTAAATACACCTGGTTAACTTTAATTCCAACTAAAGATAGGGTGCTTGATGCATTTAAAAACTTTCAATCCTATGTAACTAACCATTATCAAGCCAAGATTAAGATTTTCAGGTCAGATAATGGAGGAGAATACATTGGACAAGCTTTCAAGCAACACTTATCTCAGTATGGAATTCTTCATCAAACAAGCTGTCCCTACACTCCACAACAGAATGGTGTGGCTGAGAGGAAGAATAGGCACCTTATGGAAGTTGCAAGATCAATGATGTTCCAAGCTAATTTACCTAAGAAGTTTTGGAGTGATGCAGTAGCCACGGCCTGCTATCTAATCAACAGGACTCCCACACTGATCCTGAAAGGGCAGTCACCATTTGAGGTTCTCAACAAACATAAACCCTCATTAGAACATATAAGGATCTTTGGGTGTTTATGTTATGTTTTGATACCCGGGGAGTTGAGAAACAAGCTTGAAGCTAGGAGTACTAAGGCAATGTTTATTGGCTACTCTACAACTCAAAAGGGATACAAGTGTTATAATCCAGACACAAGAAGGGTGCTGGTATCAAGGGATGTGAATTTTGTTGAAGAGAGAGGATACTATGAGGAGCAAAACAAAGAAGACTTGAAGGATCTTACCTCGGAAAGAGCCACTACCTTGCGGATCATCTTAGAAAGCATTGGCGTCAAGGTGAGACAAGATCAGCAAGGACCAACGAGTGGTGGCAGCTCAGTAACTCCCACTTCTGATCATGGGGGGGAAAGGAGTGAACCAGAGACAACTCAAGAGAGGAGTAGAGTGTCTGGTACACATGATCAAGATGTGGAAGTAAGTGAACAGCAAGATGGAGCTGAAGCAAGTCAGCTAGGAGAAGAAGAGGCAGTTGAAGTGTCTACTACTTCTGTACCACAAGAAAGTGGAGAAGAATCACAAGTGGAAGTGGAACAACCGGAACCAGCATTGAGAAGAAGCACGCGGATTAGGAGAGATGCTTCCAACTGGGTAAGCACGAGAGTGTACTACAATGCCCAGGCTGTGGAGCATCCTTCTCAAGCTGTGTGTTCCTTTGCTCAATACCCTGAAGAACATTGTGCTTTTATGGTAAACTTGGATGAGAACTACATACCAAGAAGCTATGAAGAGGCAATGATGGATAAAGAATGGAAAGAATCAGTTGGAGCTGAGGCAGGAGCTATGATCAAGAATGATACATGGTATGAGAGTGAGTTACCAAAAGGGAAGAAGGTTGTGACTAGTAGATGGATCTTCACAATCAAGTATAAGGCTGATGGAAAGGTGGAGAGGAAGAAGTCAAGATTGGTTGTAAGAGGCTTTACTCAAACTTATGGAGAAGATTACATTGAGACCTTTGCCCCAGTAGCTAAACTACACACAATCCGGATTGTCTTAAGCTTAGCTGTGAACCTTGGATGGGGCTTATGGCAAATGGATGTGAAGAATGCATTTCTACAAGGAGAGCTGGAGGATGAAGTGTATATGCATCCACCTCCAGGCTTGGAACACTTAGTGAAGAGAGGGAATGTGTTGAGACTGAAGAAAGCTATCTCTGGACTGAAGCAATCACCAAGAGCTTGGTACAACAAGCTGAGTACTACTCTGAATGGCCGAGGCTTCAAGAAGTCTGAACTAGACCACACCCTCTTCACTCTCACCACTCCCTCAGGTATGATTGCACTCCTTGTGTATGTTGATGATATCATTATCACAAGAAGTGATAAGGAAGGTATCATAGCAACCAAGGAGTTCCGTAAATCCATGTTTGAAATTAAAGACTTGGGAGAAATGAAATACTTTCTTGGAATTGAGATATGTAGATCCAAGGAAGGTTTGTTCATGTCCCAAAGGAAGTACACACTTGATCTTTTGAAAGGTGCACGTGCTTATGGAGGCAAGACAGCAAGGATGCCTATGGAGGATGGCTACAAAGTCCCACGAGAGGGGGAGATTGAAGACAGCAAACGTTATCAGGATCCTAAACTCTATAGAAAGCTAGTTGGCAAATTGATTTACCTTACCATAACTAGGCCTGACATTTGTTTTGCTGTGAATCAGGTGAGTCAACACATGCAAGTGCCTAAGGAGCATCATTGGCGTATGGTGGAGAGAATCTTGATGTATCTCAACGGCTCACCTGATCAAGGAGTATGTGTTGAGTTGAGTTGATTATATTGGTATGGAGAGAAGAGGAGTTGAAGAGGAGAAGAGATGGAGAAGCTTAGGGGGTTTTGGTGTGAATGGTACGGACGGCCGTACAAGGCCGTACATGGCCGTACCGTCCGTACCAATGGCCGCGATCAATACTTACCCAACTCGACCAAGTGAAACGGTAACAAGGAGATGTTACCTTGGGAGCTTAAGGAGAAGGGATCAGACCGTTGAGTGGATAAGGGAAGAGCGTGCCAGGCTGGAACAGGCTGTAAAGAGGCAAAGCGTGTGAGCCTTATCATCCAATCATCCGGAAAGCAACCTTGACTCTACATGCTTCAATAGTGCCCATTTCGACTCTTGTAAACCCTTATGCTTTCCATATAAATATGTAACCTCACTCATTAATAAGAACATACAGTTTGAGCCTCTCTAATCTCTTAGACACTATGATTATCTCTTAGACTCTAAACGGCTCTATCTAGTTCTTAATCTTTCACAAACTTCTCCTAATCACTTCTTAAACACTCTCTTTATTCTGATTACTCTAAGGATCTCTTAATCTCATATGGTATCAGAGCCAGGTTCATTTGAATCTGGGGTTTGATCTTTAGAGAGTTACAAGCTAAACGGCTTTGAAGCTACACGCGAGTAGCCTTGAAGGTGTTGAAGCTGTGATACGTTCTAGTTGAAGCTGTGCTACGTTCTGTGTGGTTGCGTGATTCTAGACTCAAGGTTGGTGTGTACGAGATTCAAGATTCAAGTTTTCAAGTCAAGCAAAGATGGAACATGGGATGAACATGAGGATGAAGGTAGCGGTTACTTTCAAAGGTAGCAACTACCTTGTGTGGTCTCGGATGGTGAAGACTGCGGTGGGAAGTAAGGGTTTGTGGGGGCACATCACAACAGGGGAGGCTCCGAAACTCATTACTCAGGGAGGAGATCAAGAAGAGGTCTCCAATGAAGCGGCTGTGGAGAAATGGCAACAAGAAGACATGCTGGTGATGACGGTTCTACACGCATCCTTGGACCCAGCTATCTTGGATGCCTACAGCTACTGTGAATCAGCCAAGGAGCTGTGGGACACGCTGAAGAAGGTATATGGGAACATTTCCAACCTCAGCCGTGTGTTTGAAGTAAAGCTAGCGATCAACCGTCTTGCACAAGAGGACATGGAGTTCACTAAGCATTTGGGGAGGTTCAGGTCCTTATGGTCAGAGCTGGAGATGCTGAGGCCGAGCACAACTGATCCAGATCAGTTGAATGAGAGGCGCGAGCAAGACAAGGTCTTTGGGTTGCTTCTCACACTGAACCCGGCCTACACTCACCTCATCCAGCACATGCTAAGGTCAGATAAGCTTCCGGACCTTGAGGAGGTGTGTGCGCAAATCCAAAGGGAGCAGGGATCTATGGGGTTGTTTGGAGGAAAGGGGGAGCTCTCTCTTGCCAATCAAGCAGCTCATGAGGACTCAACCGAGGCTCCACAAGCAAACAAGGCATCTCACGGGAAGTATGAGGACAGGAAGTTCAATGGCAACTGTGATCATTGCAAGAAGCATGGTCATAAGAAGAGCCAATGCTGGATACTTCACCCACACCTCAAGCCGGCCAAGTTCATGAAGGAGCGTGAGGGAAGGGCAAATGTGACTGAAGGTTCAAATGGAGCTGGTACCAGCAAGGCGAGTGAAGCGGATGGGCTTGGAGGCAATGATGGGAATGGGAAGTCTCTGGTGGCTTACACAGGCGCCTCAAGCTCACGCAGCAATGATGACTACATCAAGAGATCAGACCTTGATGCTCTCTTCAAAATGCTAAAGGAAAACGGTAACACTTATGGTTATTCCTTTGGAGCCTCTATGATTGCATACAAGGATGATCACTTGATTAGAGAACTGGTAGAACGGTTAGAAGCTAGACATGAGTATAGAACTGCTCACATTGCTAGAACTGATAGGATGCATCCATTGCTTAGTAATCTATGTCTTAATGCTAAACAAGTAGGTAAACCATTGATTGTTGATTCTGGTGCATCACATCATATGATAAGTGATGAGAACTTGATTAAAGATATAGAACCTACGCATGGGCATGTGATGATAGCAAATGGGGATAAGATACCTATTAGAGGAATAGGAAAGCTTAAGTTGTTTAACAAAGAATCTAGAGCTTTTTACATGCCTGAATTCACATCAAACCTATTATCTGTGAAGAAATGTACTAATGATTTACAATGCAATGTTATCTTTAGTCCTAATGATGTGAAGTTTCAGGATATTGAGAGCAGCAAATTGATTGGGAAAGGAGTGACTAAGGGAGACCTCTATATGCTTGAAGAGCTCACTTCTGTTCCTGATTATAGTTGTTCATTTACTTCTGCTTCTTTATTGAATAAAAATGCATTGTGGCATGCTAGAGTAGGACACCCTCATGTTAAAGCTTTGAACTTAATGGTACCAGGTGTTGTGTTTGAGAACAAAGATTGTGAAGCTTGTATTTTAGGCAAGCATTGTAGAACTGTGTTTCAAAAGTCTACTACTATCTATGATAACTGCTTTGATCTAATTCATTCTGATGTGTGGACTGCCCCTTGCTTATCTAGAGATAGTTATAAGTACTTTGTCACATTCATTGATGAAAAATCCAAATACACCTGGTTAACCTTAATTCAGACCAAAGATAGGGTACTTGATGCATTTAGGAACTTTCAAACTTATGTAACTAACCATTATCATGCTAAGATTAAAATTTTGAGATCAGATAATGGAGGAGAGTACACGGTCATGCATTCAAGGAACACTTATCACAACATGGGATCCTACATCAAACAAGCTGTCCGTATACTCCACAGCAAAATGGTGTGGCTGAGAGGAAGAATAGGCACCTCATGGAAGTGGCAAGGTCTCTTATGTTTCAGAGTAATGTTCCAAAGAGATTCTGGAGTGATGCGGTTGCCACTGCTTGTTACTTGATCAACAGAACTCCAACCAAGGTTCTGAATGAGAAGGCTCCATTTGAAGTTCTGAACAGGTACAAACCAGTGCTTGATTACTTGCGAGTCTTTGGATGTCTATGCTTTGTGCTCAAACCAGGAGAGATGATCAACAAGCTAGAAGCAAGAAGTACTAAGGCTGTGTTCATAGGATACTCAGCTACACAGAAAGGATACAAATGCTATGATCCTATAGCAAGGAGAGTTCTTGTATCTAGAGATGTGAAGTTCTTGGAAGATAGAGGATACTATGAAGAAAAGAACCAAGAAGACTTGAAGGACTTAACATCAGACAAGGCAACCACCTTGCGGATCATCCTTGAAGGTCTTGGAATCAGTACATCCCAGGATCCAAGAGATCACGCAACAACACCTCCTGAAGTTGGTTCACCATCCCACCTTGATCATGAGGGAGGAGAGACGCATGAGGAGGAGCCTACTCAAGAGGTTAACCAAGATGAAGGAGAAGAGAGCATAGGCTCTGATGGTCATGGGCATGATCATGGTGTGATACAAACACCTTCTCAAGATGAAGTGGTAGAAGAACAACAGGAAGAAGAACCGGTTGTGCAGCCACTAAGAAGGAGTACAAGGATAAGGAAGGATCCTTCCAGTTGGGTAAACACGAGAGTGTACTACAATGCCCAAGCTGTGGAGCATCCTTCTCAAGCCGTGTGCTCCTTTGCTCAATATCCAGAAGCACATTGCGCTTTCATGGTAAACTTGGATGAGAATCACATCCCAAGAAGCTATGAAGAGGCAATAAAGGATAAAGAATGGAAAGAGTCAGTAGGAGATGAAGCAGGAGCTATGATCAAGAATGATACATGGTATGAAAGTGAGTTACCAAAAGGGAAGAAGGCTGTGACCAGTAGATGGATATTCACAATCAAGTACAAAGCGGATGGAAAGATTGAGAGGAAGAAGTCAAGGCTAGTTGCAAGAGGTTTCACTCAAACTTATGGAGAAGATTATATAGAAACCTTTGCACCAGTAGCTAAACTACACACAATCCGGATTGTACTAAGCTTGGCTGTGAATCTTGGATGGGGGTTATGGCAAATGGATGTGAAGAATGCATTTCTACAAGGTGAACTTGAGGATGAAGTGTATATGCATCCACCTCCAGGCCTTGAACACTTAGTGAAGAAAGGGAATGTGTTAAGACTGAAGAAAGCTATCTATGGGCTGAAGCAATCACCAAGAGCTTGGTACAACAAGTTGAGCACTACTCTGAATGGCCGAGGCTTCAAGAAGTCTGAACTAGATCACACCCTCTTCACACTCACTACTCCCTCAGGTATGATTGCTCTCCTTGTGTATGTTGATGATATCATTATCACAGGGAGTGATAAGGAAGGTATCATAGCAACCAAGGAGTTTCTTAAATCCATGTTTGAGATTAAAGACTTGGGAGAAATGAAATACTTCCTTGGAATTGAGATATGTAGATCCAAGGAAGGTTTGTTCATGTCTCAAAGGAAGTATACACTTGATCTTTTGAAAGGTGCAGGTGCTCATGGTGGCAAGACAGCAAGGATGCCTATGGAGGATGGCTACAAAGTCCCACGAGAGGGGGAGATTGAAGACAGCAAACCTTATCAGGATCCTAAACTCTATAGAAAACTAGTTGGCAAATTGATTTATCTTACTATAACTAGACCTGACATTTGTTTTGCTGTGAATCAGGTGAGTCAACACATGCAAGTGCCTAAGGAACATCATTGGCGCATGGTGGAGAGGATCTTGATGTATCTCAACGGCTCACCTGATCAAGGAGTATGGATGGGCTGCAATGGAAGCACTGAAGTGGTGGGATACTGTGATGCGGATTGGGCTGGTGATAGAGCAGACAGGAGATCAACCACAGGCTATTGCACATTCATTGGAGGCAACTTGGTGACTTGGAAGAGCAAGAAGCAGAAGGTAGTGTCATGTTCAAGTGCAGAAGCCGAGTATAGAGCCATGCTGAAGCTTACCAATGAGTTGGTATGGATCAAAGGCATCTTGAAGCACTTGGAGATTGATCAAGCAACTCCAATGACAATGCATTGTGACAATCAAGCTGCCATCCACATTGCATCCAACTCGGTGTTTCATGAGAGGACCAAGCACATTGAAGTTGATTGCCACAAGGTGAGACAGATGATTGTGCTAGGGGTGATCTTGCCATGTTATACAAGGAGTGAAGATCAGCTAGCGGATGTGTTCACCAAGGCTGCAAGGCAAAAGACTATGGAGTCCATTCACATCAGATTGGGACTCATAGATCTTGGGAAGAGAAGGAGCTAATCCCCTTAGCTGCAAGGTCTTTACTCTTTTTCCCTCATCAAAGTTTTATCCCATTGGGTTTTCTTTGGTGAGGTTTTTAATGAGGAAGATCTTGTAGCTTTCCAAGCTTAGGCTTTCACAAAGCTAAGCTTGAGGGGGAGTGTTGAGTTGAGTTGATTATATTGGTATGGAGAGAAGAGGAGTTGAAGAGGAGAAGAGATGGAGAAGCTTAGGGGGTTTTGGTGTGAATGGTACGGACGGCCGTACAAGGCCGTACATGGCCGTACCGTCCGTACCAATGGCCGCGATCAATACTTACCCAACTCGACCAAGTGAAACGGTAACAAGGAGATGTTACCTTGGGAGCTTAAGGAGAAGGGATCAGACCGTTGAGTGGATAAGGGAAGAGCGTGCCAGGCTGGAACAGGCTGTAAAGAGGCAAAGCGTGTGAGCCTTATCATCCAATCATCCGGAAAGCAACCTTGACTCTACATGCTTCAATAGTGCCCATTTCGACTCTTGTAAACCCTTATGCTTTCCATATAAATATGTAACCTCACTCATTAATAAGAACATACAGTTTGAGCCTCTCTAATCTCTTAGACACTATGATTATCTCTTAGACTCTAAACGGCTCTATCTAGTTTCTTAATCTTTCACAAACTTCTCCTAATCACTTCTTAAACACTCTCTTTATTCTGATTACTCTAAGGATCTCTTAATCTCATAGTATGGATGGGTTGCAATGGGAGCACTGAAGTGGTTGGATACTGTGATGCGGATTGGGCTGGTGATAGAGCAGACAGGAGATCAACCACAGGCTATTGCACATTCATTGGAGGCAACTTGGTTACTTGGAAGAGTAAGAAGCAGAAGGTGGTGTCTTGTTCAAGTGCAGATTGGATTTGAGCTGAGGTGAGAGCAATGATTTGCGGAAGCTACAGCTCAGGTTCTGATGAACCTGGCTCTGATACCATGTGAGATTTGTAGAGTTCTCTTCTCTAGTTGTGTTTGTGTGTGTATAAACTCCAATGGAGAAAGATGAGAGCTTGCTCTAGGTGATTTAGAAAGAGAGATTGATGAGAGTGTTTACTTAAATCAGAAACAAGAGACTTTGAGAGATTAGAAGATTAGAGACTAAGAAAGGGGTAGATTAAGGGAATCTGATTCAAGAACACATTTTCTTATTTCCAAGAAGTGGAGAGGGGAAATCCCCCTTACTCCCTTAAGGCTCCAAATCGCCATTTACATGCTTATTTATAAGCTCAATAGGTTTACACAATCTGAAACCTAAATCTAATGGATAATATTAACTTGAGTGAATGGATGGTGTAGATGAGATGGTCTTCTTGTAATATCTGAAGAGTTGTGAGGATAAGGTTGGCTGTTCACTTTAATTCAAACCAAGGCAAGCTGGCTCCTTGCTTGTGATTGGCTCTCCTTAGGCTCCTCCTAATCTTCCCATGCATCTTCCAGGTTCATGGTCGTGGCTCCCTTCTCTTTACTGCAAGAGACAGCCTGTCCAAGACCAGAACTAGCCAATCACACACAAGGAAGCTCCCATTGGTTGTTTGCCTCCACAAAGCATCTTCTTGATGCCTTCTTGATGCCTTCTGTTGAGAAGAGTTGAATATACAAGTGAGGAGTAGTAAGGGGTGAAGACTGAAGAGTGTATGTTAAGCATTGGGGTGATGGGAGAGGTTCACATTGGCATGACCGTACAAGGCCGTACAAGGCCGTACGGTCCGTACACATTCAGACAGGTGAAACCTCGACCGCGGTTACAATAAGTTACCCGAGTAACTTATGAGAAGAGAAGGGGCTTTGGCTGGCTGATCAGACCGTTGGAGGATAAGAGAGGCGCGGCTTTACAGGCTGGCACAGCTGGAAAGGCAAGAGCATCTTTGTCCAAGATCCTAGATGCTCCAAGCATGTGGGAACACTGATTGGCCGAGTTAAAGAGATCTTATCCTACCCTTGTTGACCTCACATGCTTAGCTCCTCTTTATGATTTCGAAAACCCTAATGCTCTCTCTATATATATTGTAACTCTTGTGATTAATAATAAACATACAGTTCTGAGTCTATCTCTCTACATTCATACTCACTTAATCATGATTCTCACCTAAACTCTTCATAATCTCTCATTCTGTTCCTTAATCTACTCTAAATCATTTCATTCTCTTAATCTAATATGGTATCAGAGCCAGGTTGCTCATAGTCTGGTTTCTAATCTCATTAATCTTCAGCTTCATTTCATCTACGGTTGTCCTTTGAAGCATTTGGAATGGAGGAAAGCAAGAGCAAGACTCTCTCGGTTGCGGTTACCTTGAAGGGTGGTACTAACTACCTGCTGTGGTCTCGCTTGGTGAAAGCGGCGGTTGGGAGCAAGGGTCTGTGGAGCCATATCTCTGGTGGAGCTTCAAGACCAGTTGCTAATGAAGAAGAAGGCGGTCAAGAGCTGGTGGTGGCAGATCAAGAGAAGTGGGATCAGGATGACTTGAAGGTGCTTACGGTGCTACATGGGTCACTTGAAGCCTCAATCTTGGAAGCATACAGCTACTGTGAGACGCCAAAGGATCTGTGGGAGACACTCCAAAAGGTCTATGGTAACACATCTAACCTGAGCCGTGTGTTTGAGTTGAAGAGATCAATCAACACACTTGTGCAAGAGGAGGTAGAGTTTACTAAACACTTGGGAAAGTTCAGAGCCTTGTGGTCAGAGCTAGAGATGCTGAGGCCCAACACCACTGACCAAGATGTGCTCATGGAGAGAAGAGAACAAGATCAAGTGTTCGGCCTACTACTCACCTTGAATCCGGTCTTTAATGATCTCATCAAGCACATCTTGAGGTCACCAAAGCTTCCCTCCCTTGAAGATGTGTGTGCTCAGATACAAAAAGAAGAGGGATCAGTTGGGCTGTTCGGAGGCAAGGGGGAGCTCACACTTGCGAACCAAGCTGATACTATCCAGGCAAACAAGGCAGCTTACCGCACTGAAGAAGGGAAGTTTGGAGGGAAGTGTGACCATTGCAAGAAGCAGGGCCACAAGAGGAGCCAATGCTGGATCCTGCACCCTCACCTCAAGCCAGCGAAGTTCCTGAAGGATAAAGAAGCAAGGGCGCATCTGTCTGAAGGGGCAAGTGAAGCTGGAACATCCGGAGCTGGGCAGACAATGCGAGATGGTGAAGGAAAGGCCCTAACTACCCAACACACTCCGGGGAAGAGCACTGATGGTGAGATGATAAGGAGATCAGACATTGATGCCCTCATCAAAGCTCTCAAGGAGAATGGTAACTGTATGAACTCTCCTTTAGGATACTCTCTTGCTGCATCCTATGTAGATAGAACTGATGGATATCTGAGTCATAGTATTGAGACTACTAGAGAACCTAGAACTCTAAACAGCTTGAATGATTTGCCTAGAACCTTTGCAGCTAGTAATGTGATAAAACCATTGATTGTAGATTCAGGAGCTTCTCATCACATGATTAGTGACACTAGTTTGATTAAAAATATAGAACCTGCTTGTGGAAATGTGATGATTGCTAATGGTGATAGAATTGCAATTAAAGGAATAGGAAATCTAAAGCTGTTTGATAAAGAGTCTAAAGCATTTTATATGCCTGAATTCACATCTAATTTATTATCTGTTAAAAGATGTACTACTGATTTGCATTGCAATGTTATCTTTAGTCCTAATGATGTGAAGTTTCAGGATATTGAGACAAGGAAAATGATTGGCAAGGGAGTTACCAAAGGAGAGCTTTATATGCTAGAAGACATAGCTCCTGTTTCCAATTCAAGTTGCTCGTTTAGTTCTACTGCTAGTTTGAATAATAATGCATTGTGGCATGCTAGACTAGGTCACCCACATGTTAGAGCCTTAAGCTTAATGTTACCAGGTGTCATGTTTAAAAATAATGAATGTGAAGCATGTATCTTGGGCAAACATTGTAAGACAGTCTTTAAGAACTCAACTACTATCTATGAAAAATGTTTTGATCTTGTGCATTCTGATGTGTGGACTGCTCCTTGCTTGTCTAGGGAAAACTATAAGTATTTTGTAACATTCATTGATGAAAAATCCAAATACACCTGGTTAACACTCATTAAGACTAAGGATAGAGTTCTTGAGGCATTTAAAAACTTTCAAGCTTATGTATCTAACCATTATAATGCCAAGCTTAAGATTTTCAGATCAGATAATGGTGGGGAATACACAAGCAATGCCTTCAAGCAACATCTAGCCTCACATGGAATCCTTCATCAAACTAGCTGTCCCTACACTCCACAGCAGAATGGAGTGGCTGAGAGAAAGAATCGACACCTCATGGAGGTTGCAAGATCAATGATGTTCCAAACAAATGTCCCAAAGAGATTTTGGAGTGATGCTGTGATCTCAGCCTGCTACTTGATCAATCGGATTCCCACAAGAGTCTTGCAGGATCAATCACCATTTGAAGTGTTAAACAAACTCAAGCCATCCCTAAGCCACTTGAGGGTGTTTGGAAGCCTTTGTTATGTACTGATTCCGGGAGATATGAGGAACAAGCTGGAACCTAAGAGTACTAAGGCTATGTTTGTGGGGTATTCCACTACACAAAGAGGATACAAGTGCTTTGATCCTCAAACAAGAAGACTCCTAGTATCAAGAGATGTGAAGTTTATAGAGACTAAGGGGTACTATGAAGAAAGAAGCTGGGAAGATCTGAAGGATCTAGCTCAACAATCTGACAAGGCTGCAAGCCTTAGGATGATCTTGGACGGTCTTGGGATCAATACAACCCAGGATCCAAAAGGGCGAGAAGCACCAGTTCAAAATGAAGCTGAAGACACACCCCATGCTGATCATGAGGGGGGAAACCAGTCTGATGGAGCTCATGAGAATGAAGGGAGCGTAAGTCCTGATCAACAAGGGATGCAAAATGAAGATGAAACTGAAGAAAGAGATCAGTTTGAGGTACAACCTGAAAGAGGAGAAGAAGTTCTGAATGAAGCGGCAACTAGGGAACCAGGAGTGGAGAGTGATCCACTTATGGAGACAGTGCCGTTAAGAAGGAGCACAAGAGTGAGGAAGGATCCATCTAACTGGACCAATACCAGAGTCTACTACAATGCTCAAGCTGTGGCACATCCTAGTCAAGCTGTGTGTTCATTTGCTCAATTTCCAGATGAACATCACGCATTTATGATCAGTTTGGATACAAGCTACATACCAAGGACATATGAGGAGGCAATGAAAGACAGAGAATGGAGAGATTCAGTTGCGGATGAGGCTGATGCTATGATCAAGAATGAAACCTGGTATGAGAGTGAGCTGCCTAAAGGGAAGAAGGCTGTTTCTTGTAAATGGATATTTACAATCAAGTATCTACCTGATGGAAGGATTGATAGGAAGAAGACAAGGCTGGTGGCTAGAGGGTTTACTCAAACATATGGAGAGGATTACATTGATACCTTCGCACCAGTGGCTAAACTTCACACAATCAGGATCATACTATCCATTGCAACAAACCTTGGATGGGGCTTATGGCAGATGGATGTGAAGAATGCATTTCTCCAAGGAGAACTTGAAGATGAAGTATACATGCATCCTCCTCCGGGACTAGAAAGCATGGTGAAGCCTGGAAATGTGTTGAGACTTAAGAAAGCCATTTATGGACTGAAGCAATCTCCTAGAGCATGGTATCATAAGCTGAGCACAACCTTAAATGGAAGAGGCTTTCGGAAATCAGAATTGGATCACACGCTGTTCACTCTAGTCACACAATCAGGTATCATCTGTCTATTGGTCTATGTGGATGACATTATCATTACTGGAAGTGATAAGGTTGGAATCCAAGAGACCAAAGACTACCTTAAATCTGTGTTTGAAATCAAGGATTTAGGGGAAATGAAATACTTTCTTGGAATTGAGATTTGTAGATCCAAGGAAGGTTTATTCATGTCCCAAAGGAAGTATACACTTGATCTTTTGAAAGATGCAGGTAAACTTGGAGGACAAACTGCTAAGATGCCAATGGAGGATGGGTACAAAGTACCAAGAGAGGGGGAGCTTGAAGACAGCAAGCTGTTCCATGACCCTAAGCTTTATAGGAAGCTAGTGGGTAAGCTAATCTACTTAACTATCACACGACCTGATATCTGTTTTGCTGTGAATCAGGTTAGCCAGCATATGCAAGCTCCAAAGGATCACCATTGGAGAATGGTGGACAGAGTGCTTAGCTATCTCAACGGATCACCAGGCCAAGGAGTTTGGATGGGATGCAATGGGAGTACAGAAGTAGTTGGCTATTGTGATGCAGATTGGGCTGGAGATAGAGCAGACAGAAGATCTACAACCGGTTACTGCACCTTCATTGGAGGGAACCTTGTGACTTGGAAGAGCAAGAAGCAGAAAGTAGTCTCCTGCTCAAGTGCTGAAGCTGAGTATAGGGCAATGCTGAAGCTTACCAATGAGTTAGTGTGGATCAAGGGGATCTTGAAGCACATTGAGATTGAGCAAGCGGCGCCAATGACAATGCATTGCGACAATCAGGCTGCAATTCACATTGCATCTAACTCAGTATTTCATGAGAGAACCAAGCATATTGAAGTGGATTGTCACAAGGTAAGGCAGATGATAGTCTTGGGAGTGATCCTGCCATGCTACACAAGAAGTGAAGATCAGTTGGCTGATGTGTTTACTAAAGCCGCAAGGATGAAGACAATGGAGTCCATCTACATCAGGTTAGGGCTCATTGATCTCTCAGCCAAGAGCTGATCCCCTTCCTATGAGGTCTTTACTCTTTTTCCCTCATCAAAGTTTTGTCCCAATGGGTTTTCTTTGATGAGGTTTTTAATGAGGAAGATCTCATAGTGTCCAAGCTTAGACTTCACAAAGCTAAGCTTGAGGGGGAGTGTTGAGAAGAGTTGAATATACAAGTGAGGAGTAGTAAGGGGTGAAGACTGAAGAGTGTATGTTAAGCATTGGGGTGATGGGAGAGGTTCACATTGGCATGACCGTACAAGGCCGTACAAGGCCGTACGGTCCGTACACATTCAGACAGGTGAAACCTCGACCGCGGTTACAATAAGTTACCCGAGTAACTTATGAGAAGAGAAGGGGCTTTGGCTGGCTGATCAGACCGTTGGAGGATAAGAGAGGCGCGGCTTTACAGGCTGGCACAGCTGGAAAGGCAAGAGCATCTTTGTCCAAGATCCTAGATGCTCCAAGCATGTGGGAACACTGATTGGCCGAGTTAAAGAGATCTTATCCTACCCTTGTTGACCTCACATGCTTAGCTCCTCTTTATGATTTCGAAAACCCTAATGCTCTCTCTATATATATTGTAACTCTTGTGATTAATAATAAACATACAGTTCTGAGTCTATCTCTCTACATTCATACTCACTTAATCATGATTCTCACCTAAACTCTTCATAATCTCTCATTCTGTTCCTTAATCTACTCTAAATCATTTCATTCTCTTAATCTAATACCTTCTTGATTCCAAACGACCAGGGCCTTCTCCCAACACCCTAAGATTGCACAAAGCCTCCTTGACATGTTCTGATCACGCCCTAAGCTTGCACATCTTGTCCCGGACTTTGCACAATCTCAAAACATCTCAAATGGACGAGTTGTGATCTCTCGGGTCGTACCGGTCCGTACATATCCGTACATGGCCGTACAGCCTCGCCCTATCTTTGCACACTCGCCCATTTGCTCCTCAACACTCTTCTAAGTCTCTCCTAGACTTTGACCTTGCTTAGAACATCCATCAGATCACTTCTGGACACCTTTAGACTCCTCATCACTCTTGATAGGCAATCTCTAAAGCTCTTGCCCTATCTTTGTACAAGATCCATCTCAACTCAACACCTCTAGCTCCTCCATTCCTTTCTTCAAGTTAACACTTCTTGCCAACTCCTATGAGATTTATTCAACTTCCTGGTGATTCTCCACCACTTTATGTATCCAAATCAAGCTTCATACAAAGTGATTCATCCTGGTTTGATTGGAACGACGAAGAAGCTGTGCTATTCCCAAACTGGGAAACTGGAATCACCTGATTTGAAAGTGGGATAACTTCTTCTTGCCAACTCCTATGAGATTTATTCAACTTCCTGGTGATTCTCCACCACATTATGTATCCAAATCAAGCTTCTCACAAAGAGATTCATCCAGGTTTGATTGGAACGACAAATAAGCTGTCCTATTCCCAAACTGGGAAACTGGAATCACCTGATTTGAAAGTGGGATAACTTCTTCATCCCAACTCCTATGAGATTTATTCAACTTCCTGGTGATTCTCCACCACTTTATGTATCCAAATCATGCTTCTCACAAAGAGATTCATCCAGGTTTGATTGGAACGACGAATAAGCTGTCCAATTCCCAAACTGGGAAACTGGAATCACCTGATTTGAAAGTTGGATAACTTCTTCATCCCAACTCCTATGAGATTTATTCAACTTCCTGGTGATTCTCCACCACTTTATGTATCCAAATCAAGCCTCTCACAAAGTGATTCATCCTGGTTTGATTGGAACGACGAAGAAGCTGTGCTATTCCCAAACTGGGAAACTAGAATCACCATATTTGAAAGTGGGTAACTTCTTCATCCCAACTCCTATGAGATTTATTCAACTTCCTGGTGATTCTCCACCACTTTATGTATCCAAATAAATTCTCACAAAGTGATTCATCCTGGTTTGATTGGAACGACGAAGAAGCTGTGCTATTCCCAAACTGGGAAACTGGAATCACCTGATTTGAAAGTTGGGTAACTTCTTCATCCCAACTCCTATGAGATTTATTCAACTTCCTGGTGATTCTCCACCACTTTATGTATCCAAATCAAGCTTCTCACAAAGTGATTCATCCTGGTTTGATTGGAACGACGAAGAAGCTATGCTATTCCCAAACTGGGAAACTGGAATCACCTGATTTGAAAGTGGGATAACTTCGTGTTTCACTCTCCAAATGGATGCAAGGTAACTTCCCAAGTCTTTTAACTCAGTTACTATAGTAACAATAAAGTTACTGTAGTAAATCTCCAAAGTTACTGCCTGCTCCAAATCCCTTCCTCTATCCATGTATCAACTCTTCATCTCCTCATCTCAACAATTCTCCACCACTTTATGTATCCAAATCAAGCTTATCACAAAGAGATTCATCCAGGTTTGATTGGAACGACGAATAAGCTGTCCTATTCCCAAACTGGGAAACTGGAATCACCTGATTTGAAAGTGGGATAACTTCTTCATCCCAACTTCTATGAGATTTATTCAACTTCCTGGTGATTCTCTACCACTTTATGTATCCAAATCAAGATTCTCACAAAGTGATTCATCCTGGTTTAATTGGAACGACGAAGAAGCTGTGCTATTCCCAAACTGGGAAACTGGAATCACCTGATTTGAAAGTGGGATAACTTCTTCTTGCCAACTCCTATGAGATTTATTCAACTTCCTGGTGATTCTCCACCACTTTACGTATCCAAATCAAGCTTCTCACATAGTGATTCATCCAGGTTTGATTGGAACGACAAATAAGCTGTCCAATTCCCAAACTGGGAAACTGGAATCACCTGATTTGAAAGTGGGATAACTTCTTCATCCCAACTCCTATGAGATTTATTCAACTTCCTGGTGATTCTCCACCACTTTATGTATCCAAATCAAGCTTCTCACAAAGTGATTCATCCTGGTTTGATTGGAACGACGAATAAGCTGTCCTATTCCCAAACTGGGAAACTGGAATCACCTGATTTTAAAGTTGGATAACTTCTTCATCCCAACTCCTATGAGATAATTTCAACTCCTGGTGATTCTCCACCACTTTATGTATCCAAATCAAGCTTCTCACAAAGAGATTCATCCAGGTTTGATTGGAACGACAAATAAGCTGTCCTATTCCCAAACTGGGAAACTGGAATCACCTGATTTGAAAGTGGGATAACTTCTTCATCCCAACTCTATGAGATTTATTCAACTTCCTGGTGATTCTCCACCACTTTATGTATCCAAATCAAGCTTCTCACAAAGTGATTCGTCCTGGTTTGATTGGAACGACAAAGAAGCTGTGCTATTCCCAAACTGGGAAACTGGAATCACCTGATTTGAAAGTGGGATAACTTCTTCTTGCCAACTCCTATGAGATTTATTCAACTTCCTGGTGATTCTCCACCACTTTATGTATCCAAATCAAGCTTCTCACAAAGAGATTCATCATGTTTTGATTGGAACGACGAAAAAGCTGTCCTATTCCCAAACTGGGAAACTGGAATCACATGATGTGAGAGTGGGATAACTTCTTTTTGCCAACTCCTATGAGATTTATTCAACTTCCTGGTGATTCTCCACCACTTTATGTATCCAAATCAAGCTTGTCACAAAGAGATTCATCCAGGTTTGATTGGAACGACAAATAAGCTGTCCTATTCCACAACTGGGAAACTGGAATCACCTGATTTGAAAGTGGGATAACTTCTTCATCCCAACTCCTATGAGATTTATTCAACTTCCTGGTGATTCTCCACCACTTTATGTATCCAAATCAAGCTTCTCACAAAGTGATTAATCCTGGTTTGATTGGAACGACGAAGAAGCTGTGCTATTCCCAAACTGGGAAACTGGAATCACCTGATTTGAAAGTGGGATAACTTCTTCTTGCCAACTCCTATGAGATTTATTCAACTTCCTGGTGATTCTCCACCACTTTATGTATCCAAATCAAGCTTCTCACAAAGAGATTCATCCTGGTTTGATTGGAACGACGAAGAAGCGGTGCAATTCCCAAACTGGGAAACTGGAATCACCTGATTTGAAAGTGGGATAACTTCTTCTTGCCAACTCCTATGAGATTTATTCAACTTCCTTGTGATTCTCCACAAAATTTATATATACAAATCAAGCTTCTCACAAAGTGATTCATCCAGGTTTGATTGGAACGACGAAGAAGCTGTGCTATCCCCAAACTGGGAAAGTGGAATCACCTGATTTGAATGTGGGATAACTTCTTCTTGCCAACTCCGATGAGATTTATTCAACTTCCTTGTGATTCTCCACCACTTTATGTATCCAAATCAAGATTCTCACAAAGTGATTCATCCTGGTTTGATTGGAACGACGAAGAAGCTGTGCTATTCCCAAACTGGGAAACTGGAATCACCTGATTTGAAAGTGGGATAACTTCTTCTTGCCAACTCCTATGAGATTTATTCAACTTCCTGGTGATTCTCCACCACTTTATGTATCGAAATCAAGCTTCTCACAAAGTGATTCATCCTGGTTTGATTGGAACGACGAAGAAGCTGTGCTATTCCCAAACTGGGAAACTGGAATCACCTGATTTGAAAGTGGGATAACTTCTTCTTGCCAACTCCTATGAGATTTATTCAACTTCCTGGTGATTCTCCACCACTTTATGTATCCAAATCAAGCTTCTCACAAAGAGATTCATCCTGGTTGATTGGAACGACGAAGAAGCGGTCCTATTCCCAAACTGGGAAACTGGAATCACCTGATTTGAAAGTGGGATAACTTCTTCTCCCAACTCCTATGAGATTTATTCAACTTCCTGGTGATTCTCCACCACTTTATGTATCCAAATCAAGCTTCTCACAAAGTGATTCATCCTGGTTTGATTGGAACGACGAAGAAGCTGTGCTATTCCCAAACTGGGAAACTGGAATCACCTGATTTGAAAGTGGGATAACTTCTTCTTGCCAACTCCTATGAGATTTATTCAACTTCCTGGTGATTCTCCACCACTTTATGTATCCAAATCAAGCTTCTCACAAAGTGATTCATCCTGGTTTGATTGGAACGACGAAGAAGCTGTGCTATTCCCAAACTGGGAAACTGGAATCACCTGATTTGAAAGTGGGATAACTTCTTCTTGCCAACTCCTATGAGATTTATTCAACTTCCTGGTGATTCTCCACCACTTTATGTATCCAAATCAAGCTTCTCACAAAGAGATTCATCCTGGTTTGATTGGAACGACGAATAAGCGGTCCTATTCCCAAACTGGGAAATGGAATCACCTGATTTGAAAGTGGGATAACTTCTTCTTGCCAACTCCTATGAGATTTATTCAACTTCCTGGTGATTCTCCACCACTTTATGTATCCAAATCAAGCTTCTCACAAAGTGATTCATCCTGGTTTGATTGGAACGACGAAGAAGCTGTGCTATTCCCAAACTGGGAAACTGGAATCACCTGATTTGAAAGTGGGATAACTTCTTCTTGCCAACTCCTATGAGATTTATTCAACTTCCTGGTGATTCTCCACCACTTTATGTATCCAAATCAAGCTTCTCACAAAGAGATTCATCCTGGTTTGATTGGAACGACGAATAAGCGGTCCTATTCCCAAACTGGGAAACTGGAATCACCTGATTTGAAAGTGGGATAACTTCTTCATCCCAACTCCTATGAGATTTATTCAACTCCTGGTGATTCTCCACCACTTTATGTATCCAAATCAAGCTTCTCACAAAGTGATTCATCCTGGTTTGATTGGAACGACGAAGAAGCTGTGCTATTCCCAAACTGGGAAACTGGAATCACCTGATTTGAAAGTGGGATAACTTCTTCTTGCCAACTCCTATGAGATTTATTCAACTTCCTGGTGATTCTCCACCACTTTATGTATCCAAATCAAGCTTCTCACAAAGAGATTCATCCTGGTTTGATTGGAACGACGAAGAAGCTGTCCTATTCCCAAACTGGGAAACTGGAATCACCTGATTTGAAAGTGGGATAACTTCTTCTTGCCAACTCCTATGAGATTTATTCAACTTCCTGGTGATTCTCCACCACTTTATGTATCCAAATCAAGCTTCTCACAAAGTGATTCATCCTGGTTTGATTGGAACGACGAAGAAGCTGTCCTATTCCCAAACTGGGAAACTGGAATCAGCTGATTTGAAAGTGGGATAACTTCTTCTTGCCAACTCCTATGAGATTTATTCAACTTCCTGGTGATTCTCCACCACTTTATGTATCCAAATCAAGCTTCTCACAAAGAGATTCATTCTGGTTTGATTGGAACGACAAATAAGCTGTCCTATTCCGAAACTGGGAAACTGGAATCACCTGATTTGAAAGTGGGATAACTTCTTCTTGCCAACTCCTATGATATTTATTCAACTTCCTGGTGATTCTTCATCACTTTATGTATCCAAATCAAGCTTCTCACAAAGAGATTCATCCTGGTGTGATTGGAACGACAATAAGCTGTCCTATTCCCAACAACTGGGAAACTGGAATCACCTGATTTGAAAGTGGGATAACTTCTTCATCCAACTCCTATGAGATTTATTCAACTTCCTGGTGATTCTCCACCACTTTATGTATCCAAATCAAGCTTCTCACAAAGTGATTCATCCTGGTTTGATTGGAACGACGAAGAAGCTGTGCTATTCCCAAACTGGGAAACTGGAATCACCTGATTTGAAAGTGGGATAACTTCTTCTTGCCAACTCCTATGAGATTTATTCAACTTCCTGGTGATTCTCCACCACTTTATGTATCCAAATCAAGCTTCTCACAAAGTGATTCATCCAGGTTTGATTGGAACGACGAAGAAGCTGTGCTATTCCCAAACTGGGAAACTGGAATCACCTGATTTGAAAGTGGGATAACTTCTTCTTGCCAACTCCTATGAGATTTATTCAACTTCCTGGTGTTTCTCCACCACTTTATGTATCCAAATCAAGCTTCTCACAAAGAGATTCATCCAGGTTTGATTGGAACGACGAAGAAGCTGTCCTATTCCCAAACAGGGAAACTGGAATCACCTGATTTGAAAGTGGGATAACTTCTTCATCCCAACTCCTATGAGATTTATTCAACTTCCTGGTGATTCTCCACCACTTTATGTATCCAAATCAAGCTTCTCACAAAGTGATTCATCCTGGTTTGATTGGAACGACGAAGAAGCTGTGCTATTCCCAAACTGGGAAACTGGAATCACCTGATTTGAAAGTGGGATAACTTCTTCTTGCCAACTACTATGAGATTTATTCAACTTCCTGGTGATTCTCCACCACTATATGTATCCAAATCAAGCTTCTCACAAAGTGATTCATCCTGGTTTGATTGGAACGACGAAGAAGTTGTCCAATTCCCAAACTAGGAAACTGGAATCACCTGATTTGAAAGTGGGATAACTTCTTCTTCGCCAACTCCTATGAGATTTATTCAACTTCCTGGTGATTCTCCACCACTTTATGTATCCAAATCAAGCTTCTCACAAAGAGATTCATCCGGATTTGATTGGAACGACGAAGAAGCTGTCCTACTCCCAAACTGGGAAACTGGAATCACCTGATTTGAAAGTGGGATAACTTCTTCTTGCCAACTCCTATGAGATTTATTCAACTTCCTGGTGATTCTCCACCACTTTATGTATCCAAATCAAGCTTCTCACAAAGTGATTCATCCTGGTTTGATTGGAACGACGAAGAAGCTGTGCTATTCCCAAACTGGGAAACTGGAATCACCTGATTTGAAAGTGGGATAACTTCTTCTGCCAACTCCTATGAGATTTATTCAACTTCCTGGTGATTCTCCACCACTTTATGTATCCAAATCAAGCTTCTCACAAAGTGATTCATCCTGGTTTGATTGGAACGACGAAGAAGCTGTGTCCTATTCCCAAACTGGGAAACTGAATCACCTGATTTGAAAGTGGGATAACTTCTTCACCAACTCCTATGAGATTTATTCAACTTCCTGGTGATTCTCCACCACTTTATGTATCCAAATCAAGCTTCTCACAAAGTGATTCATCCTGGTTTGATTGGAACGACGAAGAAGCTGTCCTATTCCCAAACTGGGAAACTGGAATCACCTGATTTGAAAGTGGGATAACTTCTTCTTGCCAACTCCTATGAGATTTATTCAACTTCCTGGTGATTCTCCACCACTTTATGTATCCAAATCAAGCTTCTCTCACAAAGTGATTCATCCTGGTTTGATTGGAACGACGAAGAAGCTGTCCTATTCCCAAACTGGGAAACTGGAATCACCTGATTTGAAAGTGGGATAACTTCTTCTTCCCAACTCCTATGAGATTTATTCAACTTCCTGGTGATTCTCCACCACTTTATGTATCCAAATCAAGCTTCTCACAAAGTGATTCATCCTGGTTTGATTGGAACGAAAGAAGCTGTCCTATTCCCAAACTGGGAAACTGGAATCACCTGATTTGAAAGTGGGATAACTTCTTCTTGCCAACTCCTATGAGATTTATTCAACTTCCTGGTGATTTCTCCACCACTTTATGTATCCAAATCAAGCTTCTCACAAAGTGATTCATCCTGGTTTGATTGGAACGACAAGAAGCTGTCCTATTCCCAACTGGGAAACTGGAATCACCTGATTTGAAAGTGGGATAACTTCTTCATCCCAACTCCTATGAGATTTATTCAACTTCCTGGTGATTCTCCCACTTTATGTATCCAAATCAAGCTTCTCACAAAGTGATTCATCCTGGTTTGATTGGAACGACGAAAAGCTGTGCTATTCCCAAACTGGGAAACTGGAATCACCTGATTTGAAAGTGGGATAACTTCTTCATCCAACTCCTATGAGATTTATTCAACTTCCTGGGGATTCTCAACCACTTTATGTATCCAAATCAAGCTTCTCACAAAGTGATTCATCCTGTTTGATTGGAACGACGAAGAAGCTGTCCTATTCCCAACTGGGAAACTGGAATCACCTGATTTGAAAGTGGGATAACTTCTTCTTGCCAACTCCTATGAGATTTATTCAACTTCCTGGTGATTCTCCACCACTTATGTATCCAAATCAAGCTTCTCACAAGAGATTCATCCTGGTTGGATTGGAACGACGAAGAAGCTGTCCTATTCCCAAACTGGGAAACTGGAATCACCTGATTTAAAGTGGGATAACTTCTTCATCCCAACTCCTATGAGATTTATTCAACTTCCTGGTGATTCTCCACCCTTTATGTATCCAATCAAGCTTCTCACAAAGTGATTCATCCTGGTTTGATTGGAACGACGAAGAAGCGTGCTATTCCCAAACTGGGAAACTGAATCACTGATTTGAAAGTGGGATAACTTCTTCAATCTGCCAACTCCTATGAGATTATTCAACTTCCTGGTGATTCTCCACCACTTTATGTATCCAAATCAAGCTTCTCACAAAGAGATTCATCCTGATTTGATTGGAACGACGAATAAGCCTGCTCCTATTCCCAAACTGGGAAATCTGGAATCACCTGATTGAAAATGGGATAACTTCTTCATGCCAACTCCTATGAGATTTATTCAACTTCCTGGTGATTCTCCAACCACTTTATATATCCAAATCAAGCTTCTCACAAAGTGATTCATCCTGGTTTGATTGGAACGACGAAGAAGCTGTCCTATTCCCAAACTGGGAAACTGGAATCACCTATTTGAAAGTGGGATAATTCTTCTTGCCAACTCCTATGAGATTTATTCAACTTCCTGGTGATTCTCCACCACTTTATGTATCCAAATCAAGCTTCTCACAAAGAGATTCATCCAGGTTTTGATTGGACCGACAAAAAAGCTGTCTATTCACAAACTGGGAAACTGGAATCACCTGATTTGAAAGTGGGATAACTTCTTCATCCCAACTCTATGAGATTTATTCAACTTCCTGGTGATTCTCCACCACTTTATGTATCCAAATCAAAGCTTCTCACAAAGTGATTCATCCTGGTTTGATGGAACGACGAAGAAGCTGTGCTATTCCCCACTGGGAAACTGGAATCACCTGATTTGAAAGTGGGATAACTTCTTCTTCCAACTCCTATGAGATTTATTCACTTCCTGGTGATTCTCCACCACTTTATGTATCCAAATCAAGCTTCTCACAAAGTGATTCATCCTGGATTTGATTGGAACGACGAAGAAGCTGTCCTATTCCCAACTGGGAAACCTGGATCACCTGATTTGAAAGTGGATAACTTCTTCTTGCCAACTCCTATGAGATTTATTCAACTTCCTGGTGATTCTCCACCACTTTTATGTATCCAAATCAAGCTTCTCACAAAGTGATTCATCCTGGTTTGATTGGAACGACGAAGAAGCTGTGCTATTCCACACTGGGAAACGGAATCAACTGATTTGAAAGTGGGATAACTTCTTCTTGCCCACTCCTATGAGATTTATTCAACTTCCTGGTGATTCTCCACCACTTTATGTATCAAATCAAGCTTCTCACAAAGTGGGATTCATCCTGTTTGATTGGAACGACGAAGAACTGTGCTATTCCAAAACTGGGAAACTGGAATCACCTGATTTGAAAGTGGGATAACTTCTTCATGCCAACTCCTATGAGATTTATTCAAACTTCCTGGTGATCTCCACCACTTTATGTATCCAAATCAAGCTTCTCACAAAGTGATTCATCCTGGTTGATTGGAACGACGAATAAGCTGTCCTATTCCCAAACTGGGAAACTGGAATCACCTGATTGAAAGTGGGATAACTTCTTCTTCCCAACTCCTATGAGATTTATTCAACTTCCTGGTGATTCTCACCACTTTATGTATCCAAATCAAGCTTCTCACAAAGTGATTCATCCTGGTTTGATTGGAACGACGAAGAAGCTGTCCTATTCCAAACTGGAAACTGGAATCACCTGATTTGAAAGTGGGATAACTTCTTCATGCCAACTCTATGAGATTATTCAACTTCCTGGTGATTCTCCACCACTTTATGTATCCAAATCAAGCTTCTCACAAAGGTGATTCATCCTGTTTGATTGGAACGACAATAAGCTGTCCTATTCCCAACTGGGAAACTGAATCACCTGATTTGAAAGTGGATAAACTTCTTCATCCCCCTCCTATGAGATTTATTCAACTTCTGTGATTCTCACACTTATGTATCCAAATCAAGCTTCTCACAAAGTGATTCATCCTGGTTGATTGGAAC
>NW_022610519.1:0-55833 GCF_000309985.2 Brassica rapa
ACTTTATGTATCCAAATCAAGCTTCTTACAAAGTGATTCATCCTGGTTTGATTGGAACGACGAAGAAGCTTCCTATTCCAAAACTGGGAAACTGGAATCACCTGATTAGAAATGGGATAACTTCTTCATCCCAACTCCTATGAGATTATTCAACTTCCTGGTGATTCTCCAACACTTTATGTATCCAAATCAAGCTTCTTACAAAGTGATTCATCCTGGTTTGATTTGAACGACGAAGAAGCTGTCCTATTCCCAAACTGGGAAACTGGAATCACCTGATTAGAAAGTGGGATAACTTCTTCATCCCAACTCCTATGAGATTTATCAACTTCCTGGTGCTCTCCACCTTTATGTATCCAAATCAAGCTTCTTACAAAGTGATTCATCCTGGTTTGATTGGAACGACGAAGAAGCTGTCCTATTCCCAACTGGGAACTGGAGATCACCTGATTTGAAAGTGGGATAAGTCATTCATCCAACTCCTATGAGATTAATTCAACTTCCTGGTGATTCTCCAACACTTTATGTATCCAATCAAGCTTCTTAAAAGTGATTCATCCTGGTTTGATTGGAACGACGAAGAAGCTGTCCTATTCCCAACTGGGAAACTGGAATCACCTGATTGAAGTGGGATAAACTTCTTCATCCCAAACTCCTATGAGATTTATTTCAACTTCCTGGTGTTTCTCCAACATTTATGTATCCAAATCAAGCTTCTACAAGTGATTCATCCGGGTTTGATTGGAACGACGAAGAAGCTGTTCTGTTCCCAAACTGGGAAACTGGAATCACCTGATTAGAAAGTGGGATAACTTCTTCATCCCAACTCCTATGAGATTTATTCAACTTCCTGGTGTTTCTCCACCATTTTATGTATCCAAATCAAGCTTCTTACAAAGTGATTCATCCTGGGTTGATGGAACGACGAAGAAGCTGTCCTATTCCAAACTGGGAAACTGGAATCACCTGATTAGAAAGTGGGATAACTTCTTCATCCCAACTCCTATGAGATTTATTCAACTTCCTGGTGTTTCTCCACATTTTATGTATCCAAATCAAGCTTCTTACAAAGTGATTCATCCTGGTTTGATTGGAACGACGAAGAAGCTGTCCTATTCCCAAACTGGGAAACTGGAATCACCTGATTAGAAAGTGGGATACTTCTTCATCCCAACTCCTATGAGATTATTCAACTTCCTGGTGATTCTCCAACACTTTATGTATCCAAATCAAGCTTCTTACAAAGTGATTCATCCTGGTTTGATTGGAACGAAGAAGAAGCTGTCCTATTCCCAAACTGGGAAACTGGAATCACCTGATTTGAAAGTGGGATAACTTCTTCATCCCAACTCCTATGAGATTTATTAAACTTTGTGGTGTTTCTCCAACACTTTATGTATCCAAATCAAGTTTCTTACAAAGTGATTCATCCTGGTTTGATTGGAACCAAGAAGAAGCTGTCCTATTCCCAAACTGGGAAACTGGAATCACCTGATTAGAAAGTGGGATAACTTCTTAATCCCAACTCCTATGAGATTTAATCAACTTCCTGGTGATTCTCCAACACTTTATGTATCCAAATCAAGCTTCTTACAAAGTGATTCATCCTGGTTTGATTGGAACGACGAAGAAGCTGTCCTATTCCCAAACTGGGAAACTGGAATCACCTGATTAGAAAGTGGGATAACTTCTTCATCCCAACTCCTATGAGATTTATTCAACTTCCTGGTGTTTCCCCACCATTTTATGTATCCTAATCAAGCTTCTTACAAAGTGATTCATCCTGGTTTGATTGGAACGACGAAGAAGCTGTCCTATTCCCAAACTGGAAACTGGAATCACCTGATTAGAAAGTGGATAACTTCTTCATCCCAACTCCTATGAGATTTATTCAACTTCCTGGTGATTCTCCACCATTTTATGTATCCAAATCAAGCTTCTTACAAAGTGATTCATCCTGGTTTGATTGGAACGACGAAGAAGCTGTCCTATTCCCAAACTGGGAAACTGGAATCACCTGATTGAAAGTGGGATAACTTCTTCATCCCAACTCCTATGAGATTAATTCAACTTCCTGGTGTTTCTCCACACTTTATGTATCCAAATCAAGCTTCTTACAAAGTGATTCATCCTGGTTTGTTGGAACGACGAAGAAGCTGTCCTATTCCCAAACTGGGAAACTGGAATCACCTGATTTGAAAGTGGGAATCTTCATCCCAACTCCTATGAGATTAATTCAACTTCCTGGTGATTCTCCAACACTTTATGTATCCAAATCAAGCTTCTTACAAAGTGATTCATCCTGGTTTGATTGGAACGACGAAGAAGCTGTCCTATTCCCAAACTGGGAAACTGGAATCACCTGATTGAAAGTGGGATAACTTCTTCATCCCAACTCCTATGAGATTTATTCAACTTCCTGGTGATTCTCCAACACTTTATGTATCCAAATCAAGCTTCTTACAAAGTGATTCATCCTGGTTTGATTGGAACGACGAAGAAGCTCCTATTCCCAAACTGGGAAACTGGAATCACCTGATTTGAAAGTGGGATAACTTCTTCATCCCAACTCCTATGAGATTATTCAACTTCCTGGTGATTCTCCAACACTTTATGTATCCAAATCAAGCTTCTTACAAAGTGATTCATCCTGGTTTGATTGAACGACGAAGAAGCTGTCCTATTCCCAAATGGAAACTGGAATCACCTGATTAGAAAGTGGGATAACTTCATCCCAACTCCTATGATTTATTCAACTTCCTGGTGATTCTCCAACACTTTATGTATCCAAATCAAGCTTCTTACAAGTGATTCATCCTGGTTTGATTGGAACGACGAAGAAGCTGTCCTATTCCCAAACTGGGAAACTGGAATCACCTGATTATAAAGTGGGATAACTTCTTCATCCCAACTCCTATGAGATTTATTCAACTTCCTGGTGATTCTCCAAACTTTATGTATCCAAATCAAGCTTCTTACAAAGTGATTCATCCTGGTTTGATTGGAACGACGAAGAAGCTGTCCTATTCCCAAACTGGGAAACTGGAATCACCTGATTAGAAAGTGGGATAACTTCTTCATCCCAACTCCTATGAGATTTATTCAACTTCCTGGTGATTCTCCAACACTTTATGTATCCAAATCAAGCTTCTTACAAAGTGATTCATCCTGGTTTGATTGGAACGACGAAGAAGCTGTCCTATTCCCAAACTGGGAAACTGGAATCACCTGATTAGAAATGGGATAACTTCTTCATCCCAACTCCTATGAGATTTATTCAACTTCCTGGTGATTCTCCAACACTTTATGTATCCAAATCAAGCTTCTTACAAAGTGATTCATCCTGGTTTGATTGGAACGACGAAGAAGCTGTCCTATTCCCAAACTGGGAAACTGGAATCACCTGATTAGAAAGTGGGATAACTTCTTCATCCCAACTCCTATGAGATTTATTCAACTTCCTGGTGATTCTCCAACACTTTATGTATCCAAATCAAGCTTCTTACAAAGTGATTCATCCTGGTTTGATTGGAACGACGAAGAAGCTGTCCTATTCCCAAACTGGGAAACTGGAATCACCTGATTTGAAAGTGGGATAAGTCATTCATCCCAACTCCTATGAGATTAATTCAACTTCCTGGTGATTCTCCAACACTTTATGTATCCAAATCAAGCTTTTTACAAAGTGATTCATCCTGGTTTGATTGGAACGACGAAGAAGCTGTCCTATTCCCAAACTGGGAAACTGGAATCACCTGATTTGAAAGTGGGATAACTTCTTCATCCCAACTCCTATGAGATTTATTCAACTTCCTGGTGTTTCTCCACCATTTTATGTATCCAAATCAAGCTTCTGACAAAGTGATTCATCCTGGTTTAATTGGAACGACGAAGAAGCTGTTCTATTCCCAAACTGGGAAACTGGAATCACCTGATTAGAAAGTGGGATAACTTCTTCATCCCAACTCCTATGAGATTTATTCAACTTCCTGGTGTTTCTCCACCATTTTATGTATCCAAATCAAGCTTCTGACAAAGTGATTCATCCTGGTTTAATTGGAACGACGAAGAAGCTGTTCTATTCCCAAACTGGGAAACTGGAATCACCTGATTAGAAAGTGGGATAACTTCTTCATCCCAACTCCTATGAGATTTATTCAACTTCCTGGTGTTTCTCCACATTTATGTATCCAAATCAAGCTTCTTACAATGTGATTCATCATGGTATGATTGGAACGACGAAGAAGCTGTCCTATTCCCAAACTGGGAAACTTGAATCACCTGATTAGAAAGTGGGATAACTTCTTCATCCCAACTCCTTTGAGATTAATTCAACTTCCTGGTGATTCTCCACCACTTTATGTATCCAAATCAAGCTTCTTACAAAGTGATTCATCATGGTTTGATTGGAACGACGAAGAAGCTGTCCTATTCCCAAACTGGGAAACTTGAATCACCTGATTTGAAAGTGGGATAACTTCTTCATCCCAACTCCTATGAGATTATTCAACTTCCTGGTGATTCTCCAACACTTTATGTATCCAAATCAAGCTTCTTACAAAGTGATTCATCCTGGTTTGATTGGAACGACGAAGAAGCTGTCCTATTCCCAAACTGGGAAACTGGAATCACCTGATTTGAAAGTGGGATAACTTCTTCATCCCAACTCCTATGAGATTTATTCAACTTCCTGGTGATTCTCCAACACTTTATGTATCCAAATCAAGCTTCTTACAAAGTGATTCATCCTTGTTTGATTGGAACGACGAAGAAGCTGTCCTATTCCCAAACTGGGAAACTGGAATCACCTGATTAGAAAGTGGGATAACTTCTTCATCCCAACTCCTATGAGATTTATTCAACTTCCTGGTGTTTCTCCACCATTTTATGTATCCAAATCAAGCTTCTTACAAAGTGATTCATCCTGGTTTGATTGGAACGACGAAGAAGCTGTCCTATTCCCAAACTGGGAAACTGGAATCACCTGATTAGAAAGTGGGATAACTTCTTCATCCCAACTCCTATGAGATTTATTCAACTTCCTGGTGATTCTCCAACACTTTATGTATCCAAATCAAGCTTCTTACAAAGTGATTCATCCTGGTTTGATTGGAACGAAGAAGAAGCTGTCCTATTCCCAAACTGGGAAACTGGAATCACCTTATTTGAAAGTGGGATAACTCATTCATCCCAACTCCTATGAGATTAATTCAACTTCCTGGTGATTCTCCAACACTTTATGTATCCAAATCAAGCTTCTTACAAAGTGATTCATCCTGGTTTGATTGGAACGACGAAGAAGCTGTCCTATTCCCAAACTGGGAAACTGGAATCACCTGATTTGAAAGTGGGATAACTTCTTCATCCGAACTCCTATGAGATTTATTCAACTTCCTGGTGATTCTCCAACACTTTATGTATCCAAATAAAGCTTCTTCCAAAGTGATTCATCCTGGTTTGATTGGAACGACGAAGAAGCTGTCCTATTCCAAAACTGGGAAACTGGAATCACCTGATTAGAAAGTGGGATAACTTCTTCATCCCAACTCCTATGAGATTTATTCAACTTCCTGGTGATTCTCCAACACTTTATGTATCCAAATCAAGCTTCTTACAAAGTGATTCATCCTGGTTTGATTGGAACGACGAAGAAGCTGTCCTATTCCCAAACTGGGAAACTGGAATCACCTGATTAGAAAGTGGGATAACTTCTTCATCCCAACTCCTATGAGATTAATTCAACTTCCTGGTGATTCTCCAACACTTTATGTATCCAAATCAAGCTTCTTACAAAGTGATTCATCCTGGTTTGATTGGAACGAAGAAGAAGCTGTCCTATTCCCAAACTGGGAAACTTGAATCACCTTATTTGAAAGTGGGATAACTCATTCATCCCAACTCCTATGAGATTAATTCAACTTCCTGGTGATTCTCCAACACTTTATGTATCCAAATCAAGCTTCTTACAAAGTGATTCATCCTGGTTTGATTGGAACGACGAAGAAGCTGTCCTATTCCCAAACTGGGAAACTGGAATCACCTGATTTGAAAGTGGGATAACTTCTTCATCCCAACTCCTATGAGATTTATTCAACTTCCTGGTGATTCTCCAACACTTTATGTATCCAAATCAAGCTTCTTACAAAGTGATTCATCCTCGTTTGATTGGAACGACGAAGAAGCTGTCCTATTCCCAAACTGGGAAACTGGAATCACCTGATTAGAAAGTGGGATAACTTCTTCATCCCAACTCCTATGAGATTTATTCAACTTCCTGGTGATTCTCCAACACTTTATGTATCCAAATCAAGCTTCTTACAAAGTGATTCATCCTGGTTTGATTGGAACGACGAAGAAGCTGTCCTATTCCCAAACTGGGAAACTGGAATCACCTGATTAGAAAGTGGGATAACTTCTTCATCCGAACTCCTATGAGATTTATTCAACTTCCTGATGTTTCTCCACCATTTTATGTATCCAAATCAAGCTTCTGACAAAGTGATTCATCCTGGTTTGATTGGAACGACGAAGAAGCTGTTCTATTCCCAAACTGGGAAACTGGAATCACCTGATTAGAAAGTGGGATAACTTCTTCATCCCAACTCCTATGAGATTTATTCAACTTCCTGGTGTTTCTCCACCATTTTATGTATCCAAATCAAGCTTCTTACAAAGTGATTCATCCTGGTTTGATTGGAACGACGAAGAAGCTGTCCTATTCCCAAACTGGGAAACTGGAATCACCTGATTAGAAAGTGGGATAACTTCTTCATCCCAACTCCTATGAGATTTATTCAACTTCCTGGTGATTCTCCAACACTTTATGTATCCAAATCAAGCTTCTTACAAAGTGATTCATCCTGGTTTGATTGGAACGACGAAGAAGCTGTCCTATTCCCAAACTGGGAAACTGGAATCACCTGATTTGAAAGTGGGATAATTCATTCATCCCAACTCCTATGAGATTTATTCAACTTCATGGTGATTCTCCAACACTTTATGTATCCAAATCAAGCTTCTTACAACGTGATTCATCCTGGTTTGATTGGAACGACGAAAAGCTGTCCTATTCCCAAACTGGGAAACTGGAATCACCTGATTTGAAAGTGGGATAACTTCTTCATCCCAACTCCTATGAGATTTATTCAACTTCCTGGTGATTCTCCAACACTTTATGTATCCAAATCAAGCTTCTTACAAAGTGATTCATCCTGGTTTGATTGGAACGACGAAGAAGCTGTCCTATTCCCAAACTGGGAAACTGGAATCACCTGATTAGAAAGTGGGATAACTTCTTCATCCCAACTCCTATGAGATTTATTCAACTTCCTGGTGATTCTCCAACACTTTATGTATCCAAATCAAGCTTCTTACAAAGTGATTCATCCTGGTTTAATTGGAACGACGAAGAAGCTGTCCTATTCCCAAACTGGGAAACTGGAATCACCTGATTAGAAATCGGGGATAACTTCTTCATCCCAACTCCTATGAGTTTATTCAACTTCCTGGTGATTCTCCAACACTTTATGTATCCAAATCAAGCTTCTTACAAAGTGATTCTTCCTGGTTTAATTGGAACGACGAAGAAGCTGTCCTATTCCCAAACTGGGAAACTGGAATCACCTGATTAGAAAGTGGGATAACTTCTTCATCCCAACTCCTATGAGATTTATTCAACTTCCTGGTGATTCTCCAACACTTTATGTATCCAAATCAAGCTTCTTACAAAGTGATTCATCCTGGTTTGATTGGAACGACGAAGAAGCTGTCCTATTCCCAAACTGGGAAACTGGAATCACCTGATTAGAAAGTGGGATAACGTCTTCATCCCAACTCCTATGAGATTAATTCAACTTCCTGGTGATTCTCCAACACTTTATGTATCCAAATCAAGCTTCTTACAAAGTGATTCATCCTGGTTTGATTGGAACGACGAAGAAGCTGTCATATTCCCAAACTGGGAAACTGGAATCACCTGATTAGAAAGTGGGATAACTTCTTCATCCCAACTCCTATGAGATTTATTCAACTTCCTGGTGATTCTCCAACACTTTATGTATCCAAATCAAGCTTCTTACAAAGTGATTCATCCTGGTTTGATTGGAACGACGAAGAAGCTGTCCTATTCCCAAACTGGAATCACCTGATTAGAAAGTGGGATAACTCATTCATCCCAACTCTTATGAGATTTATTCAACTTCCTGGTGATTCTCCAACACTTTATGTATCCAAATCAAGCTTCTTACAAAGTGATTCATCCTGGTTTGATTGGAACGACGAAGAAGCTGTCCTATTCCCAAACTGGGAAACTGGAATCACCTGATTAGAAAGTGGGATAACTTCTTCATCCCAACTCCTATGAGATTTATTCAACTTCCTGGTGATTCTCCAACACTTTATGTATCCAAATCAAGCTTCTTACAAAGTGATTCATCCTGGTTTGATTGGAACGAAGAAGAAGCTGTCCTATTCCCAAACTGGGAAACTGGAATCACCTGATTTGAAAGTGGGATAACTTCTTCATCCCAACTCCTATGAGATTTATTCAACTTCCTGGTGATTCTCCAACACTTTATGTATCCAAATCAAGCTTCTTACAAAGTGATTCATCCTGGTTTGATTGGAACGACGAAAAAGCTGTCCTATTCCCAAACTGGGAAACTGGAATCACCTGATTTGAAAGTGGGATAACTTCTTCATCCCAACTCCTATGAGATTTATTCAACTTCCTGGTGATTCTCCAACACTTTATGTATCCAAATCAAGCTTCTTACAAAGTGATTCATCCTGGTTTGATTGGAACGACGAAGAAGCTGTCCTATTCCCAAACTGGGAAACTGGAATCACCTGATTAGAAAGTGGGATAAATTCTTCATCCCAACTCCTATGAGATTTATTCAACTTCCTGGTGATTCTCCAACACTTTATGTATCCAAATCAAGCTTCTTACAAAGTGATTCATCCTGGTTTGATTGGAACGACGAAGAAGCTGTCCTATTCCCAAACTGGGAAACTGGAATCACCTGATTAGAAAGTGGGATAACTTCTTCATCCCAACTCCTATGAGATTTATTCAACTTCCTGGTGTTCTCCACCATTTATGTATCCAAATCAAGCTTCTTACAAAGTGATTCATCCTGGTTTGATTGGAACGACGAAGAAGCTGTTCTATTCCCAAACTGGGAAACTGGAATCACCTGATTAGAAAGTGGGATAACTTCTTCATCCCAACTCCTATGAGATTTATTCAACTTCCTGGTGATTCTCCACCACTTTATGTATCCAAATCAAGCTTCTTACAAAGTGATTCATCCTGGTTTGATTGGAACGACGAAGAAGCTGTCCTATTCCCAAACTGGGAAACTGGAATCACCTGATTAGAAAGCGGGATAACTTCTTCATCCCAACTCCTATGAGATTTATTTAACTTCCTGGTGATTCTCCAACACTTTATGTATCCAAATCAAGCTTCTTACAAAGTGATTCATCCTGGTTTGATTGGAATGAAGAAGAAGCTGTCCTATTCCCAAACTGGGAAACTGGAATCACCTTATTTGAAAGTGGGATAAGTCATTCATCCCAACTCCTATGAGATTATTTCAACTTCCTGGTTATTCTCCAACACTTTATGTATCCAAATCAAGCTTCTTATAAAGTGATTCATCCTGGTTTGATTGGAACGACGAAAAAGCTGTCCTATTCCCAAACTGGGAAACTGGAATCACCTGATTTGAAAGTGGGATAACTTCTTCATCCCAACTCCTATGAGATTAATTCAACTTCCTGGTGCTTCTCCAACACTTTATGTATCCAAATCAAGCTTCTTACAAAGTGATTCATCCTGGTTTGATTGGAACGACGAAGAAGCTGTCATATTCCCAAACTGGGAAACTGGAATCACCTGATTAGAAAGTGGGATAACTTCTTCATCCCAACTCTTATGAGATTTATTCAACTTCCTGGTGATTCTCCAACACTTTATGTATCCAAATCAAGCTTCTTACAAAGTGATTCATCCTGGTTTGATTGGAACGACGAAGAAGCTGTCCTATTCCCAAACTGGGAAACTGGAATCACCTGATTAGAAAGTGGGATAACTTCTTCATCCCAACTCCTATGAGATTTATTCAACTTCCTGATGTTTCTCCACCATTTTATGTATCCAAATCAAGCTTCTGACAAAGTGATTCATCCTGGTTTAATTGGAACGACGAAGAAGCTGTTCTATTCCCAAACTGGGAAACTGGAATCACCTGATTAGAAAGTGGGATAACTTCTTCATCCCAACTCCTATGAGATTTATTCAACTTCCTGGTGTTTCTCCACCATTTTATGTATCCAAATCAAGCTTCTTACAAAGTGATTCATCCTGGTTTGATTGGAACGACGAAGAAGCTGTCCTATTCCCAAACTGGGAAACTGGAATCACCTGATTAGAAAGTGGGATAACTTCTTCATCCCAACTCTTATGAGATTAATTCAACTTCCTGGTGATTCTCCAACACTTTATGTATCCAAATCAAGCTTCTTACAAAGTGATTCATCCTGGTTCGATTGGAACGACGGAGAAGTTGTCCTATTCCCAAACTGGGAAACTGGAATCACCTGATTAGAAAGTGGGATAACTTCTTCATCCCAACTCTTATGAGATTTATTCAACTTCCTGGTGATTCTCCAACACTTTATGTATCCAAATCAAGCTTCTTACAAAGTGATTCATCCTGGTTTGATTGGAACGAAGAAGAAGCGGTCCTATTCCCAAACTGTGAAACTTGAATCACCTTATTTGAAAGTGGGATAACTCATTCATCCCAACTCCTATGAGATTAATTCAACTTCCTGGTGATTCTCCAACACTTTATGTATCCAAATCAAGCTTCTTACAAAGTGATTCATCCTGGTTTGATTGGAACGACGAAGAAGCTGTCATATTCCCAAACTGGGAAACTGGAATCACCTGATTTGAAAGTGGGATAACTTCTTCATCCCAACTCCTATGAGATTTATTCAACTTCCTGGTGATTCTCCAACACTTTATGTATCCAAATCAAGCTTCTTACAAAGTGATTCATCCTGGTTCGATTGGAACGACGGAGAAGTTGTCCTATTCCCAAACTGGGAAACTGGAATCACCTGATTAGAAAGTGGGATAACTTCTTCATCCCAACTCTTATGAGATTTATTCAACTTCCTGGTGATTCTCCAACACTTTATGTATCCAAATCAAGCTTCTTACAAAGTGATTCATCCTGGTTTGATTGGAACGACGAAGAAGCTGTCCTATTCCCAAACTGGGAAACTGGAATCACCTGATTAGAAATCGGGATAACTTCTTCATCCCAACTCCTATGAGATTTATTCAACTTCCTGGTGATTCTCCAACACTTTATGTATCCAAATCAAGCTTCTTACAAAGTGATTCATCCTGGTTTAATTGGAACGACGAAGAAGCTGTCCTATTCCCAAACTGGGAAACTGGAATCACCTGATTAGAAAGCGGGATAACTTCTTCATCCTGTTGAACTGAAGAGAAGATAGAGCTTGTACAACAATAGGGAAAGCTCTAGAAGATGTCAAGAAGAGTTCAATCAAGCTTCAGAAGAGTTCTGAAGTAGTTATCTTGGGGAGTTAAGTCTAGGAAAGACTTAGACTGATCATGTGAAGGCTTTGGGAGAGTCTAAAGGCTTCAGAAGTGGTCTGATGAGTGTGCAAAGATAGGAATGACTTAGACACCATTTAGAGAAGATTTGGGTCAGACAGTAACTCCAAAGTTACCACAGTAACTTTGGAGAGTTACCACAATAAGATTGGAGAAGTTTGGGCAAGTTGGTGTAAAAGTGAATAGTGAATCACTAGTCACTATTCAGGTTGAGTATTCACTATTTGGGTCACTATTCAGGATGTGAAGAGTGAATAGTATATGGATAAGGCACCAAGGTTTGAATCTAGTCAAAGGGAATCAAGAAGATGCTGTGTGGAGCTGATTGGTTACTTTGGGGCATGGACAGGCTGGCTGTTGCTGTAAAGGAAGAGCAGCCACGACCATGCACCTAGACTGACCTGTGGGCAGATACAAAGGAGCCTAAGGAGAGCCAATTACAGCACAGCTTCAGTTTGAATTAAAGCAAAGGCGCCAGCTGCTTACTCCAATCAGAATCAAGAGGAACAAGACCATCTCATCCTATCCATCCATTTAAACTTCAAGTATTATCAGCCATTAGATGTAGGTTTATGATTTTGCTCTTGTAAAGGCATATATAAACTCATAAGTGGCGTTTTGTAAAGCTTAAGTGAGTAAGGGGGTTTCCCTTCTCCTTCTCTAATCTGAAACACTAATCTTCAGTCTCTGATTCTCTCAGTCTCTCTCTAGTCTCTTAATCTCTGTTCTTAAGTCTCTCACATACTCATAAACACTCTCACCAATCCTTTTCTCTATATCACCTAGAACAAGCTCTAAGCATTCTTCATTGAAGCTTATACACACACACATACTACCAGAGTAGAGATCTCTTTAAAAATCATACATCCCAACTCCTATGAGATTTATTCAACTTCCTGGTGATTCTCCAACACTTTATGTATCCAAATCAAGCTTCTTACAAAGTGATTCATCCTGGTTTGATTGGAACGAAGAAGAAGCTGTCCTATTCCCAAACTGGGAAACTGGAATCACCTTATTTGAAAGTGGGATAAGTCATTCATCCCAACTCCTATGAGATTAATTCAACTTCCTGGTTATTCTCCAACACTTTATGTATCCAAATCAAGCTTCTTACAAAGTGATTCATCCTGGTTTGATTGGAACGACGAAGAAGCTGTCCTATTCCCAAACTGGGAAACTGGAATCACCTGATTTGAAAGTGGTATAACTTCTTCATCCCAACTCCTATGAGATTTATTCAACTTCCTGGTGATTCTCCAACACTTTATGTATCCAAATCAAGCTTCTTAGAAAGTGATTCATCCTGGTTCGATTGGAACGACGGAGAAGGAGTCCTATTCCCAAACTGGGAAACTGGAATCACCTGATTAGAAAGCGGGATAACTTCTTCATCCCAACTCCTATTATGATTTTAGAGAGTTGAACAGGTATTGAGAGATTTAGAGAAAGATTAAAGTGAGATGAGATGATTTATGAAATGTAGAAGAGAAACATGATGAACTAGAGAGAGAATATGATGAACTCGTGTTATCCATTAATCAAGGCAGAGTTTACAATATATAGGATCAGATACAAGGGTTTTAGAGAGACTAAGCATGTGAGGTCAAGGATAAGGTTGCTTTAATTCAAAACTAATCCAATGAGAGATGTCACACGCTTTTGGCATCTTGGACTCGGTTCCTTTTGCCTTTACAGCCTGTTCCAGCCTGTGTGGATAAGGCTCAGTCACTCTATCCATCCAAACGGTCATTTCCCTTAAGGTAAACCCCTTTGGCCGTTTAACCCTTTCACCCGGGTAACTTCCCTCTTGGTCGAGTTATGGATCGACCCGGACAGTACGGACGGTACGGCCGGTACGGCCTCTTGTACGGCCTGGTCGATCCCTAACCTTCCTTCCCTTTGCCTCCACATTCTCACATCCTCAACTCCTTAAGCCATCTCCTCATATACTGAACAACTCATTTTAACACTCCCCCTCAAGCTTAACTTAGTAACTTAGTTAAGCTTGGAACCACCATGAGATCTTCCTCATTAAAAACCTCACCAAGGAAAACCCATTGGGACAAAACCTTGATGAGGGAAAAAGAGTGAAGACCTCATGGCAAAGGGGATCAGCTCCTTGGGGAAAGATCTATGAGCCCCAATCTGGTATGAATGGACTCCATAGTCTTTTGTCTTGCGGCCTTGGTGAACACATCCGCAAGTTGATCCTCACTCCTTGTGTAGCATGGCAAGATCACTCCCAAGACAATCATCTGCCTCACCTTGTGACAATCAACTTCAATGTGCTTGGTTCTCTCATGGAAGACTGAGTTGGTTGCAATGTGTATAGCCGCTTGATTATCACAATGCATAGTCATTGGAGTTCCCTGCTCTATCTCCAAGTGCTTCAAGATTCCTTTGATCCATACCAACTCATTGGTAAGCTTCAGCATTGCTCTATACTCAGCTTCAGCGCTTGAACAAGACACCACCTTCTGCTTCTTACTCTTCCAAGTCACCAAGTTGCCTCCAATGAATGTACAATAGCCGGTGGTTGATCTCCTGTCTGCTCTATCTCCAGCCCAATCCGCATCACAGTATCCCACCACTTCAGTGCTCTTGTTGCATCCCATCCACACTCCAAGGCTTGACGTCCCATTCAGATACAAGAGAAGTCTCTCCACCATGCGCCAGTGATGATCCTTTGGGACTTGCATATGCTGGCTCACTTGGTTCACCGCAAAGCATATGTCTGGTCGTGTGATTGTGAGGTAGATGAGCTTCCCTACTAGCTTCCTGTACAGCTTTGGATCATGAAAGGCCTTGCTATCTTCAATCTCCCCCTCACGTGGAACCTTGTATCCATCTTCAAGAGGCATCTTTGCTGTCTTGTCTCCTTGTATACCTGCATCTTTCAAAAGATCAAGTGTATACTTCCTTTGGGAAATGAACAATCCTTCCTTAGATCTACACAACTCAATTCCAAGGAAGTATTTCATTTCCCCTAAGTCTTTGATTTCAAACACAGATTTCAAAAACTCCTTTGTGGCTTTTATACCAGCCTTATCACTACCTGTTATGATAATGTCATCAACATATACAAGTAGACAGATGATACCTGAAGGTGTAGTGAGGGTGAAGAGGGTGTGATCCAACTCTGACTTCTTGAACCCACGCCCATTCAGAGTAGTGCTCAGCTTGTTGTACCATGCTCTAGGTGATTGCTTTAACCCATAGATTGCCTTCTTGAGTCTCAATACATTCCCTGGTTTCACCAGATGCTCTAGGCCTGGTGGTGGATGCATATACACTTCATCCTCTAGCTCTCCTTGAAGAAAGGCATTCTTCACATCCATCTGCCAAAGCTCCCACTCAAGGTTCACAGCAAGAGACAATACAATTCTTATTGTATGTAGCTTGGCAACGGGAGCAAAGGTATCAATGTAGTCTTCCCCATATGTTTGAGTGTATCCTCTAGCCACCAGTCTTGTCTTCTTTCTCTCAATGGTTCCATCAGGTAGATACTTAATGGTGAATATCCACTTGCTGGTTACTGCCTTCTTTCCTTTTGGCAACTCACTTTCAAACCAAGTGTCATTCTTTATCATGGCATTTGCTTCATCTCCAACAGATTCCTTCCAATCTTGATGTAGCATTGCTTCTTCATATGATCTTGGTATACTACTTTCATCTAGGCTCATCATGAATGCGCAATGCTCCTTTGGATAACAAGCAAATGAACACACAGCTTGAGAAGGATGCTCCACAGCCTGGGCATTGTAGTACACTCTCGTGTTTACCCAGTTGGAAGCATCTCTCTTCAGCCGTGTGCTTCTCCTTAATGGTACCTCAGCTGGTGCTTGCTCTGGTGCTTCTACTTCAGTAGCTTCCACTCCTCCTTGTTCTGGTAGCTCATTAGGCTCTTCATTACTTGGTTCAGCTCCACCTTGATCAGGATGATCCGCAAAATCTTGATTCTCATCCGGCTCAATTCCATTCCCTCCCTCATGATCAAGGTGAGATGGTTCTTCAGCTTCTTGTCTTTCAGATGACTGATTCTCTGTCGACTCCTGGGACATTCCAATTCCAAGACCTTCTAGTATCTGTCTCAAGCTTGTAGCTCTATCTGAAGGTTGTGAAAGATCCTCCAGCTCTTTCCAATCTTTATCTTCATAGTAGCTCTTCTCTTCAAAGAACTTGACATCTCTTGATACAAGAACTCTCCTTGACTCAGGAACAAAGCACTTGTATCCCTTCTGTGTGGTTGAGTATCCTATCATCATAGCTTTGATACTCTTTGCTTCCAGCTTGTTTCTCATCTCTCCCGGGATAAGAACATAGCTTACACACCCAAACACTCTTAGGTGATCTAGGACTGGCTTGCTGTTGTTGAGAACTTCATAAGGAGCTTTATCTTCCAGGATCTTGGTTGGAATCCTATTGATTAGGTAGCAAGCCGTGATCACAGCATCACTCCAGAATCTCTTTGGCACTCTCATCTGGAACATCATTGATCTAGCCACTTCCATAAGATGTCTGTTCTTCCTCTCAGCCACTCCATTTTGTTGAGGTGTATAAGGGCAACTCGTTTGGTGAAGTATCCCATGTTGAGCTAGATGGTTCTTGAATGCATGGCCAGTATACTCTCCACCATTATCAGACCTGAAAATCTTAATCTTGGCATTATACTGGTTAGAAACATATGATTGAAAGTTTCTAAATGCATCTAGAACCCTATCCTTTGTTTTAATTAGTGTTATCCAGGTGTATTTGGATTTCTCATCTATGAATGTGACAAAGTATTTGTAATTGTCCCTAGATAAGCATGGAGCAGTCCATACATCAGAATGAACAAGATCAAAGCATTTATCATAGATAGTAGTAGATCTCTTGAACACAGTCTTACAATGTTTTCCCAAAATACAAGCTTCACACTCATTATTTTTAAACATGACACCTGGTAACATTAAGCTTAAGGCTCTAACATGTGGATGTCCTAGCCTAGAATGCCACAATGCACCTCTACTTAAAACGGAACTCAACAAGCAACTAGAACTAGAAATGAAAGAAAGGTCTTCAAGTAAATAAAGGTCTCCTTTGGTTACTCCTTGCCCAATCAACTTACTGCTTTCAATATCCTGAAATTTCACATCATTAGGACTGAAAATAACATTGCATTGAAGATCATTGGTACACCTCTTAACAGATAATAGATTAGAAGTAAACTCAGGCATGTACAAAGCTTTAGAATCCTTATTAAACAGTTTCAAGTCTCCTACACCTCTAATAGGAATTCTATCACCATTTGCAATCATTACATGTCCATGAGCCGGTTCTATGTTCTTTATAAGGCTATCATCACTTATCATATGATGTGAAGCACCTGAATCAATAATCAATGGTTTTATTCCTTGAGCAATATGATTCCTAGGTGATTCTTTTACCAGTTTCAGTTTATCAATGAGATCAAGCAATGTGGATTCATTTCTAGACATCCTATCAGCAGCAAAGGTTGTATATCTATCTGGTTCATTTCCCATTCTATCAAAGTTTCCTAGCAAGCTATCACAAGTTCTAGGCAACACATGAGCAGTATAGGAATAACCAAGGGCTTTACCAGACTCTTTAAGGGCTTTGATCAAGGCATCAATGTCTGACTTCTTGATCACCTCATGATCCATGTTCTTCACAGCTCCTTGGTGGTGAGAGGTTAAGGCTCTTCCTTCACTTTCACCCGCAAGACCAGATGAGCCAGCTCCTGATGCGCCAGCTTCACTTGTCTCTGCAGAAAGGTGAGCTCTTCCCTCTCTCTCCTTGTTGAACTTGGCCGGCTTCAAATGGGGGTGTAGGATCCAGCACTGACTCCTCTTGTGTCCCGGCTTCTTGCAATGGTCACAGTTTCCACTGAACTTCCTTACCTCTCCACGGTAAGCAGCCTTGTTTGCTTGGATTGCTTCAGCCTTGTTGGACATAGCCATGTCTCCTTTCCCTCCAAACATACCAAGTGACCCCTCTTCCTTCTGAATCTGCGCACACACTTCCTCCATGGATGGAAGACTCGGCATCCTCAACATGTGCTTGATCACATCATTGAATGGAGGATCTAGTGTCAACAGCAATCCAAACACCTGGTCCTGCTCCCTCCTCTCCATGAGTAGCTCTTGATCCGCGGTGCTTGGCCTCAATGATTCAAGCTCAGACCACAAGGATCTATACTTGCCCAAATGCTTGGTGAACTCTTCCCCATCTTGTACCAGTGTGTTGATGGCCTTCTTAATCTCAAACACGCGGTTCAGATTGGTAACGTTCCCAAATGTCTTCTGGAGTACCTCCCACAGGTGCTTTGGAGTCTCACAGTAGCTGTAGGCCTCCAAGAGATGCTCTTCAAGGGACCCTTGTAGCACTGAAAGCACCATCAAGTCTTCTTGAATCCACTTCTTCTCGGCAGCAGCAACTTGATCTCCCACACCTTCATCTCCTTCTCCGTCTTTAGCCACTGGCTTGGTTGCATCATCCGTGATGTGACTCCACAGCCCTAGCCTCCCAATGGCTGTCTTCACCAGCCTTGACCACAACAGGTAGTTACTACCACCCTTCAACGCAACAGGAACTGTAATGACCTTGTAGTTTCCCTCCATCTTGCTTTGTTAGAACCGAAAAGAAAGTATGAACTAGTATGAACTGAAGCTGAAGAACACTCTAAATCTCAATACCAAAGCCAACCTGGCTCTGATACCATATGATTTTAGAGAGTTGAACAGGTATTGAGAGATTTAGAGAAAGATTAAAGTGAGATGAGATGATTTATGAAATGTAGAAGAGAAACATGATGAACTAGAGAGAGAATATGATGAACTCGTGTTATCCATTAATCAAGGCAGAGTTTACAATATATAGGATCAGATACAAGGGTTTTAGAGAGACTAAGCATGTGAGGTCAAGGATAAGGTTGCTTTAATTCAAAACTAATCCAATGAGAGATGTCACACGCTTTTGGCATCTTGGACTCGGTTCCTTTTGCCTTTACAGCCTGTTCCAGCCTGTGTGGATAAGGCTCAGTCACTCTATCCATCCAAACGGTCATTTCCCTTAAGGTAAACCCCTTTGGCCGTTTAACCCTTTCACCCGGGTAACTTCCCTCTTGGTCGAGTTATGGATCGACCCGGACAGTACGGACGGTACGGCCGGTACGGCCTCTTGTACGGCCTGGTCGATCCCTAACCTTCCTTCCCTTTGCCTCCACATTCTCACATCCTCAACTCCTTAAGCCATCTCCTCATATACTGAACAACTCATTTTAACACCTATGAGATTTATTCAACTTCCTGGTGATTCTCCAACACTTTATGTATCCAAATTAAGCTTCTTACAAAGTGTTTCAACCTGGTTTGATTGGAACGACGAAGAAGCTGTCCTATTCCCAAACTGGAAAACTGGAATCACCTGATTTGAAAGTGGGATAACTCATTCATCCCAACTCCTATGAGATTAATTCAACTTCCTGGTGATTCTCCAACACTTAATGTATCCAAATCAAGCTTCTTACAAAGTGATTCATCCTGGTTTGATTGGAACGACGAAGAAGCTGTCCTATTCCCAAACTGGGAAACTGGAATCACCTGATTTGAAAGTGGGATAACTTCTTCATCCCAACTCCTATGAGATTTATTCAACTTCCTGGTGATTCTCCAACACTTTATGTATCCAAATCAAGCTTCTTACAAAGTGATTCATCCTGGTTCGATTGGAACGACGGAGAAGCTGTCCTATTCCCAAACTGGGAAACTGGAATCACCTGATTAGAAAGTGGGATAACTTCTTCATCCCAACTCCTATGAGATTTATTCAACTTCCTGGTGATTCTCCAACACTTTATGTATCCAAATCAAGCTTCTTACAAAGTGATTCATCCTGGTTTGATTGGAACGACGAAGAAGCTGTCCTATTCCCAAACTGGGAAACTGGAATCACCTGATTAGAAATCGGGATAACTTCTTCATCCCAACTCCTATGAGATTTATTCAACTTCCTGGTGATTCTCCAACACTTTATGTATCCAAATCAAGCTTCTTACAAAGTGATTCATCCTGGTTTGATTGGAACGACGAAGAAGCTGTCCTATTCCCAAACTGGGAAACTGGAATCACCTGATTAGAAAGTGGGATAACTTCTTCATCCCAACTCCTATGAGATTTATTCAACTTCCTGGTGATTCTCCAACACTTTATGTATCCAAATCAAGCTTCTTACAAAGTGATTCATCCTGGTTTGATTGGAACGAAGAAGAAGCTGTCCTATTCCCAAACTGGGAAACTGGAATCACCTGATTTGAAAGTGGGATAACTCTTCATCCCAACTCCTATGAGATTATTCAACTTCCTGGTGATTCTCCAACACTTTATGTATCCAAATCAAGCTTCTTACAAAGTGATTCATCCTGGTTTGATTGGAACGACGAAGAAGCTGTCCTATTCCCAAACTGGGAAACTGGAATCACCTGATTTGAAAGTGGGATAACTTCTTCATCCCAACTCCTATGAGATTTATTCAACTTCCTGGTGATTCTCCAACACTTTATGTATCCAAATCAAGCTTCTTACAAAGTGATTCATCCTGGTTTGATTGGAACGACGAAGAAGCTGTCCTATTCCCAAACTGGGAAACTGGAATCATCTGATTAGAAATTGGGATAACTTCTTCATCCCAACTCATATGAGACTTATTCAACTTCCTGGTGATTCTCCAACACTTTATGTATCCAAATCAAGCTTCTTACAAAGTGATTCATCCTGGTTTGATTGGAACGACGAAGAAGTTGTCCTATTCCCAAACTGGGAAACTGGAATCACCTGATTAGAAAGTGGGATAACTTCTTCATCCCAACTCCTATGAGATTTATTCAACTTCCTGGTGATTCTCCAACACTTTATGTATCCAAATCAAGCTTCTTACAAAGTGATTCATCCTGGTTTGATTGGAACGACGAAGAAGCTGTCCTATTCCCAAACTGGGAAACTGGAATCACCTGATTAGAAAGTGGGATAACTTCTTCATCCCAACTCTTATGAGATTTATTCAACTTCCTGGTGATTCTCCAACACTTTATGTATCCAAATCAAGCTTCTTACAAAGTGATTCATCCTGGTTTGATTGGAACGACGAAGAAGCTGTCCTATTCCCAAACTGGGAAACTGGAATCACCTGATTTGAAAGTGGGATAACTCTTTCATCCCAACTCTTATGAGATTTATTCAACTTCCTGGTGATTCTCCAACACTTTATGTATCCAAATCAAGCTTCTTACAAAGTGATTCATCCTGGTTTGATTGGAACGACGAAGAAGCTGTCCTATTCCCAAACTGGGAAACTGGAATCACCTGATTTGAAAGTGGGATAACTCTTTCATCCCAACTCTTATGAGATTTATTCAACTTCCTGGTGATTCTCCAACACTTTATGTATCCAAATCAAGCTTCTTACAAAGTGATTCATCCTGGTTTGATTGGAACGACGAAGAAGCTGTCCTATTCCCAAACTGGGAAACTGGAATCACCTGATTAGAAAGTGGGATAACTTCTTCATCCCAACTCCTATGAGATTTATTCAACTTCCTGGTGATTCTCCAACACTTTATGTATCCAAATCAAGCTTCTTACAAAGTGATTCATCCTGGTTTGATTGGAACGACGAAGAAGCTGTCCTATTCCCAAACTGGGAAACTGGAATCACCTGATTAGAAAGTGGGATAACTTCTTCATCCCAACTCCTATGAGATTTATTCAACTTCCTGGTGATTCTCCAACACTTTATGTATCCAAATCAAGCTTCTTACAAAGTGATTCATCCTGGTTTGATTGGAACGACGAAGAAGCTGTCCTATTCCCAAACTGGGAAACTGGAATCACCTGATTAGAAAGTGGGATAACTTCTTCATCCCAACTCCTATGAGATTTATTCAACTTCCTGGTGATTCTCCAACACTTTATGTATCCAAATCAAGCTTCTTACAAAGTGATTCATCCTGGTTTGATTGGAACGACGAAGAAGCTGTCCTATTCCCAAACTGGGAAACTGGAATCACCTGATTTGAAAGTGGGATAACTTCTTCATCCCAACTCCTATGAGATTTATTCAACTTCCTGGTGTTTCTCCACACTTTATGTATCCAAATCAAGCTTCTTACAAAGTGATTCATCGTTGTTTGATTGGAACGACGAAGAAGCTGTCCTATTCCCAAACTGGGAAACTGGAATCACCTGATTAGAAAGTGGGATAACTTCTTCATCCCAACTCCTATGAGATTTATTCAACTTCCTGGTGATTCTCCAACACTTTATGTATCCAAATCAAGCTTCTTACAAAGTGATTCATCCTGGTTTGATTGGAACGACGAAGAAGCTGTCCTATTCCCAAACTGGGAAACTGGAATCACCTGATTAGAAAGTGGGATAACTTCTTCATCCCAACTCCTATGAGATTTATTCAACTTCCTGATGATTCTCCACCATTTTATGTATCCAAATCAAGCTTCTTACAAAGTGATTCATCCTGGTTTGATTGGAACGACGAAGAAGCTGTCCTATTCCCAAACTGGGAAACTGGAATCACCTGATTAGAAAGTGGGATAACTTCTTCATCCCAACTCCTATGAGATTTATTCAACTTCCTGGTGTTCTCCACACTTTATGTATCCAAATCAAGCTTCTTACAAAGTGATTCATCCTGGTTTGATTGGAACGACGAAGAAGCTGTCCTATTCCCAAACTGGGAAACTGGAATCACCTGATTAGAAAGTGGGATAACTTCTTCATCCCAACTCCTATGAGATTTATTCAACTTCCTGGTGATTCTCCAACACTTTATGTATCCAAATCAAGCTTCTTACAAAGTGATTCATCCTGGTTTGATTGGAACGACGAAGAAGCTGTCCTATTCCCAAACTGGGAAACTGGAATCACCTGATTTGAAAGTGGGATAACTTCTTCATCCCAACTCCTATGAGATTTATTCAACTTCCTGGTGATTCTCCAACACTTTATGTATCCAAATCAAGCTTCTTACAAAGTGATTCATCCTGGTTTGATTGGAACGACGAAGAAGCTGTCCTATTCCCAAACTGGGAAACTGGAATCACCTGATTAGAAAGTGGGATAACTTCTTCATCCCAACTCCTATGAGATTTATTCAACTTCCTGGTGATTCTCCAACACTTTATGTATCCAAATCAAGCTTCTTACAAAGTGATTCATCCTGGTTTGATTGGAACGACGAAGAAGCTGTCCTATTCCCAAACTGGGAAACTGGAATCACCTGATTTGAAAGTGGGATAACTTCTTCATCCCAACTCCTATGAGATTTATTCAACTTCCTGGTGATTCTCCAACACTTTATGTATCCAAATCAAGCTTCTTACAAAGTGATTCATCCTGGTTTGATTGGAACGACGAAGAAGCTGTCCTATTCCCAAACTGGGAAACTGGAATCACCTGATTAGAAAGTGGGATAACTTCTTCATCCCAACTCCTATGAGATTTATTCAACTTCCTGGTGATTCTCCAACACTTTATGTATCCAAATCAAGCTTCTTACAAAGTGATTCATCCTGGTTTGATTGGAACGACGAAGAAGCTGTCCTATTCCCAAACTGGGAAACTGGAATCACCTGATTAGAAAGTGGGATAACTTCTTCATCCCAACTCCTATGAGATTTATTCAACTTCCTGGTGATTCTCCAACACTTTATGTATCCAAATCAAGCTTCTTACAAAGTGATTCATCCTGGTTTGATTGGAACGACGAAGAAGCTGTCCTATTCCCAAACTGGGAAACTGGAATCACCTGATTAGAAAGTGGGATAACTTCTTCATCCCAACTCCTATGAGATTTATTCAACTTCCTGGTGATTCTCCAACACTTTATGTATCCAAATCAAGCTTCTTACAAAGTGATTCATCCTGGTTTGATTGGAACGACGAAGAAGCTGTCCTATTCCAAACTGGGAAACTGGAATCACCTGATTTGAAAGTGGGATAACTTCTTCATCCCAACTCCTATGAGATTTATTCAACTTCCTGGTGATTCTCCAACACTTTATGTATCCAAATCAAGCTTCTTACAAAGTGATTCATCCTGGTTTGATTGGAACGACGAAGAAGCTGTCTTATTCCCAAACTGGGAAACTGGAATCACCTGATTAGAAAGTGGGATAACTTCTTCATCCCAACTCCTATGAGATTTATTCAACTTCCTGGTGTTTCTCCAACACTTTATGTATCCAAATCAAGCTTCTTACAAAGTGATTCATCCTGGTTTGATTGGAACGACGAAGAAGCTGTCCTATTCCCAAACTGGGAAACTGGAATCACCTGATTTGAAAGTGGGATAACTTCTTCATCCCAACTCCTATGAGATTTATTCAACTTCCTGGTGATTCTCCAACACTTTATGTATCCAAATCAAGCTTCTTACAAAGTGATTCATCCTGGTTTGATTGGAACGACGAAGAAGCTGTCCTATTCCCAAACTGGGAAACTGGAATCACCTGATTTGAAAGTGGGATAACTTCTTCATCCCAACTCCTATGAGATTTATTCAACTTCCTGGTGATTCTCCAACACTTTATGTATCCAAATCAAGCTTCTTACAAAGTGATTCATCCTGGTTTGATTGGAACGACGGAGAAGCTGTCCTATTCCCAAACTGGGAAACTGGAATCACCTGATTAGAAAGTGGGATAACTTCTTCATCCCAACTCCTATGAGATTAATTCAACTTCCTGGTGATTCTCCAACACTTTATGTATCCAAATCAAGCTTCTTACAAAGTGATTCATCCTGGTTTGATTGGAACGACGAAGAAGCTGTCCTATTCCCAAACTGGGAAACTGGAATCACCTGATTTGAAAGTGGGATAACTTCTTCATCCCAACTCCTATGAGATTTATTCAACTTCCTGGTGATTCTCCAACACTTTATGTATCCAAATCAAGCTTCTTACAAAGTGATTCATCCTGGTTTGATTGGAACGACGAAGAAGCTGTCCTATTCCCAAACTGGGAAACTGGAATCACCTGATTAGAAAGTGGGATAACTTCTTCATCCAACTCCTATGAGATTTATTCAACTTCCTGGTGATTCTCCAACACTTTATGTATCCAAATCAAGCTTCTTACAAAGTGATTCATCCTGGTTTGATTGGAACGACGAAGAAGCTGTCCTATTCCCAAACTGGGAAACTGGAATCACCTGATTAGAAAGTGGGATAACTTCTTCATCCAACTCCTATGAGATTTATTCAACTTCCTGGTGATTCTCCAACACTTTATGTATCCAAATCAAGCTTCTTACAAAGTGATTCATCCTGGTTCGATTGGAACGAGTGAGAAGTTGTCCTATTCCCAAACTGGGAAACTGGAATCACCTGATTAGAAAGTCGGATAACTTCTTCATCCCAACTCTTATGAGATTTATTCAACTTCCTGGTGATTCTCCAACACTTTATGTATCCAAATCAAGATTCTTACAAAGTGATTCATCCTGGTTTAATTGGAACGACGAAGAAGCTGTCTTATTCCCAAAATGGGAAACTGGAATCACCTGATTAGAAAGTGGGATAACTTCTTCATCCCAACTCCTATGAGATTTATTCAACTTCCTGGTGTTTCTCCAACACTTTATGTATCCAAATCAAGCTTCTTACAAAGTGTTTCATCCTGGTTTGATTGGAACGACGAAGAAGCTGTCCTATTCCCAAACTGGGAAACTGGAATCACCTGATTTGAAAGTGGGATAACTTCTTCATCCCAACTCCTATGAGATTTATTCAACTTCCTGGTGATTCTCCAACACTTTATGTATCCAAATCAAGCTTCTTACAAAGTGATTCATCCTGGCTTGATTGGAACGACGAAGAAGCTGTCCTATTCCCAAACTGGGAAACTGGAATCACCTGATTTGAAAGTGGGATAACTTCTTCATCCCAACTCCTATGAGATTTATTCAACTTCCTGGTGATTCTCCAACACTTTATGTATCCAAATCAAGCTTCTTACAAAGTGATTCATCCTGGTTCGATTGGAACGACGGAGAAGTTGTCCTATTCCCAAACTGGGAAACTGGAATCACCTGATTAGAAAGCGGGATAACTTCTTCATCCCAACTCCTATGAGATTAATTCAACTTCCTGGTGATTCTCCAACACTTTATGTATCCAAATCAAGCTTCTTACAAAGTGATTCATCCTGGTTTGATTGGAACGACGAAGAAGCTGTCCTATTCCCAAACTGGGAAACTGGAATCACCTGATTAGAAAGTGGGATAACTTCTTCATCCCAACTCCTATGAGATTTATTCAACTTCCTGGTGATTCTCCAACACTTTATGTATCCAAATCAAGCTTCTTACAAAGTGATTCATCCTGGTTTGATTGGAACGACGAAGAAGCTGTCCTATTCCCAAACTGGGAAACTGGAATCACCTGATTAGAAAGTGGGATAACTTCTTCATCCAAACTCCTATGAGATTTATTCAACTTCCTGGTGATTCTCCAACACTTTATGTATCCAAATCAAGCTTCTTACAAAGTGATTCATCCTGGTTTGATTGGAACGACGACGAAGAAGCTGTCTATTCCCAAACTGGGAAACTGGAATCACCTGATTAGAAAGTGGGATAACTTCTTCATCCCAACTCCTATGAGATTTATTCAACTTCCTGGTGATTCTCCACACTTTATGTATCCAAATCAAGCTTCTTACAAAGTGATTCATCCTGTTTGATTGGAACGACGAAGAAGCTGTCCTATTCCCAAACTGGGAAACTGGAATCACCTGATTTGAAAGTGGGATAACTCTTCATCCCAACTCCTATGAGATTTATTCAACTCCTGGTGATTCTCCACCACTTTATGTATCCAAATCAAGCTTCTTACAAAGTGATTCATCCTGGTTTGATTGGAACGACGGAGAAGCTGTCCTATTCCCAAACTGGGAAACTGGAATCACCTGATTAGAAAGTGGGATAACTTCTTCATCCCAACTCCTATGAGATTTATTCAACTTCCTGGTGATTCTCCACCACTTTATGTATCCAAATCAAGCTTCTACAAAGTGATTCATCCTGGTTTGATTGGAACGACGGAGAAGCTGTCCTATTCCCAAACTGGGAAACTGGAATCACCTGATTTGAAAGTGGGATAACTTCATCCCAACTCCTATGAGATTTATTCAACTTCCTGGTGATTCTCCACCACTTTATGTATCCAAATCAAGCTTCTTACAAAGTGATTCATCCTGGTTTGATTGGAACGAAGAAGAAGAAGCTGTCCTATTCCCAAACTGGGAAACTGGATCACCTGATTTGAAAGTGGGATAACTTCTTCATCCCAACTCCTATGAGATTTATTCAACTTCCTGGTGATTCTCCAACACTTTATGTATCCAAATCAAGCTTCTTACAAAGTTTTCATCCTGGTTTGATTGGAACGACGAAGAAGCTGTCCTATTCCCAAACTGGGAAACTGGAATCACCTGATTTGAAAGTGGGATAACTTCATCCAACTCCTATGAGATTTATTCAACTTCCTGGTGATTCTCCAACACTTTATGTATCCAAATCAAGCCTTACAAAGTGATTCATCCTGGTTTGATTGGAACGACGAAGAAGCTGTCTATTCCAAAACTGGGGAAACTGGAATCACTGATGATTAGAAAGTGGGATAACTTCTTCATCCAACTCCTATGAGATTTATTCAACTTCCTGGTGATTCTCCACCACTTTATGTATCAAATCAAGCTTCTTCCAAAGTGATTCATCTGGTTTGATTGGAGACGAAGAGAAGAAGAAGCTGTCCTATTCCCAAACTGGGGAAACTGGAATCACCTGATTTGAAAGTGGGATAACTTCTTCATCCCCAACTCCTATGAGATTTATTCAACTTCTGGTGATTCTCCAACACTTTATGTATCCAAATCAGCTTCTTACAAAGTGATTCATCCTGGTTTATGGAACGACGAAGAAGCTGTGCTATTCCCAAACTGGGAAACTGGAATCACCTGATTAGAAAGTGGGATAACTTTTCATCCCACTCCTATGAGATTTATTCAACTTCCTGGTGATCTCCAACCACTTATGTATCCAATCAAGCTTCTTACAAATGATTCATCCTGGTTTGATTGGAACGACGAAGAAGTGTCCTATTCCCAAACTGGGAAACTGGAATCACCTGATTGAAAAGGGGATAACTTCTTCACCAAACTCCTATGAGATTTATTCAACTCCTGGTGATTCTCCAACACTTTATGTATCCAAATCAAGCTTCTTACAAAGTGATTCATCCTGGTTTGATTGGAAACGAGTGAGAAGCTGTCTATTCCCAAACTGGGAAACTGGAATCACCTGATAGAAAGTGGGATAAACTTCTCATCCCAAACTCCTATGAGATTTATTCAATTCCTGGTGCATTCTTCCAAACATTTATGTATCCAAATCAAGCTTCTTACAAAGTGATGCTTCATCCTGGTTTGATTGGAACCTAGAAAGTGGGATAACTTCTTCATCCCAACTCCTATGAGATTTATTCAACTTCCTGATTCTCCCACTTTATGTATCCAAATCAAGCTTCTTACAAAGTGACTCATCCTGGTTTGATTGGAACGACGAAGAAGCTGTCCTATTCCCAAACTGGGAAACTGGAATCACCTGATTTGAAAGTGGGATAACTTCTTCATCCCAACTCCTATGAGATTTATTCAACTTCCTGTTGATTCTCCAACACTTTATGTATCCAAATCGAGCTTCTTACAATGTGATTCATCCTGGTTTGATTGGAACGACGAAGAAGCTGTCATATTCCCAAACTGGGAAACTGGAATCACCTGATTAGAAGTGGGATAACTTCTTCATCCAACTCCTATGAGATTTATTCAATTTCCTGGTGTTTCCCCACCATTTTATGTATCCAAATCAAGCTTCTTACAATGTGATTCATCCTGGTTTGATTGGAACGACGGCGAAGCTGTCCTATTCCCAAACTGGGAAATTGGAATCACCTGATTAGAAAGTGGGATAACTTCTTAATCCCAACTCCTATGAGATTTATTCAACTTCCTGGTGATTCTCCAACACTTCTTCATCTCAACTCCTATGAGATTTATCAACAAATTTATGTATCAAATCAAGCTTCTTACAAAGTGATTCATCCTGGTTTGATTGGAACGACGAAGAAGCTGTCATATTCCCAAACTGGGAAACTGGAATCACCTGATTAGAAAGTGGGATAACTTCTTCATCCCAACTCCTATGAGATTTATTCAACTTCCTGGTGATTCTCCACCATTTTATGTATCCAAATCAAGCTTCTTACAAAGTGATTCATCCTGGTTTGATTGGAACGACGAAGAAGATGTCCTATTCCCAAACTGGGAAACTGGAATCACCTGATTAGAAAGTGGGATAACTTCTTCATCTCAACTCCTATGAGATTTATTCAACTTCCTGGTGATTCTCCAACACTTTATGTATCCAAATCAAGCTTCTTACAAAGTGATTCATCCTGGTTTGATTGGAACGAAGAAGAAGCTGTCCTATTCCCAAACTGGGAAACTGGAATCACCTGATTAGAAAGTGGGATAACTTCTTCATCCCAACTCCTATGAGATTTATTCAACTTCCTGGTGTTTCTCCACCATTTTATGTATCCAAATCAAGCTTCTGACAAAGTGATTCATCCTGGTTTAATTGGAACGACGAAGAAGCTGTCCTATTCCCAAACTGGGAAACTGGAATCACCTGATTAGAAAGTGGGATAACTTCTTCATCCCAACTCCTATGAGATTTATTCAACTTCCTGATGTTTCTACACCATTTAATGTATCCAAATCAAGCTTCTGACAAAGTGATTCATCCTGGTTTAATTGGAACGACGAAGAAGCTGTCCTATTCCCAAACTGGGAAACTGGAATCACCTGATTAGAAAGCGGGATAACTTCTTCATCCCAACTCCTATGAGATTTATTCAACGTCCTGGTGTGTTGATCAGAGTTAAGTATATGAGAAGAGGAGCTAAGGGAGTTGAGGTATTAGAGGAAGAGATGAAGTATGGAAGAAGAGGTGAGTTTGGGTTGAGTGATCCGTACAAGGCCGTACAGGCCGTACCATCCGTACATAGGACATCAACCAAACTCACCAAGGTAAAACTAAGTTACCAAGGTAACTTAGTGGAGAGGAGGATAAGCTTTGGAGTGGATAAGACCGCGGAGGAAGAAGAGCTGAGGCGCGGACTGACAGTCTGGCATGGACTGGAAAGTAAACAGCATCTATGAGAAGATGCTAGATGCCTCACACACTTGAAGAAGCTCATTGGCCGGATTCAAATATAGGCTCCTCCTCCTTTTGACTTCACATGCTTTCCTTATCCTTTGTAATCGAAAACCCTAAGCTCCCCTTGCTATATATTGTAACCCAAGATCATTAATGAAAGTTAGACAGTTCTAATCACTAAATCTCTCTACACATTTCACAATGATTCTCCATTAGTCTCATAATCTCTTACTCTTTCTTAATCTATCTCTTATTCTCTTATAAACTCAGATTCTATCTTACATTTCTCAAAAGTCATATGGTATCAGAGCCAGGTTGATTTCAATCTGAGTTCTTTGGTGTTTCTCTTAAAGATTCAAACGTGAAGCTTTAAGAGATCAAGTGAGTGTGTTTGGAGTGTTCTTGAGAGTTTCGACATCACAAAGGGTTCAGCTACTTTTGGGAGATCTTTTCTGGTTCTTTGGAGGTTCTTTGAAGACACAAGACAAGATACAAGGTGGGAAGCTGGTGTTGCGAATCTAAGGTCCAAGATCAAGTCTTTTGCAAGCTATTGAAGTGAAGCTGTTGAAGATGGAAAGCGGGATGAAGATGAAGGTTGCGGTGACTTTCAAGGGAAGTAACTACCTAGTATGGTCTAGGATGGTGAAGACTGCTGTGGGAAGCAAGGGCTTATGGAAGCACATCACATCTGGTGAGGCTCCTAAGCTGATTACCCAAGAAGGAGACAAGGAGAGTGTCTCGGAGAGTGAAGCTGAGAAGTGGCAGCAAGAAGACATGATGGTGATGTCAGTTCTTCATGCCTCGTTAGAGCCAGCTATACTGGATGCTTATAGCTACTGTGAGACAGCCAAGGAGCTGTGGGACACACTGAAGAAGGTGTATGGAAACACTTCCAATCTGAGCCGGGTGTTTGAAGTAAAGAAGGCAATCAATGGGTTGTCTCAAGAAGACATGGAGTTTACCAAGCATTTGGGAAGGTTCCGGTCACTGTGGTCTGAGTTGGAGATGCTTAGGCCAAGTACACTTGATCCAGAGCTCCTAAATGAGAGGCGTGAGCAGGACAAGGTCTTTGGGCTTCTACTCACGCTGAATCCAAGCTACACTGGTCTAATCCAGCACATGTTGAGGTCCGAGAAGCTACCTGATCTAGAGGAGGCGTGTGCTCAGATACAAAAGGAGCAAGGCTCCATTGGCTTGTTTGGAGGCAAGGGGGAGCTGTCTCTTGCTAATGCTGTGCAATCTGATCATGAAGAGACTCCACAAGCCAACAAAGCAGCACACGGCAAGTATGAGGATAGGAAGTTCAATGGCAACTGTGATCATTGCAAGAAGCATGGACACAAGAAGAGCCAATGCTGGATACTTCATCCTCATTTGAAGCCGGCGAAGTTCATGAAGGAAAGGGAGGCAAGGGCGCATGTATCTGATGGAGCAGGACCATCTAACCGTGGAGCTGAAGGAGAGGGACGTGAGGGTGATGGCAAGGCACTGGTGACATACTCAGCAACTCCTAACATCCGCGGCAATGATCAGGACTTCATAAGGAGATCCGAGATGGATGCACTCATCAAAATGCTCAAGGAGAATGGTAACATTCATGGGTACTCATTTGGTGCATCAATGATAGCTAGGACTATAGATAATACTCCATATGTTACTGACATTGCTAGGATGAATAGCATTAAGTGTAGTGACAATGCTAGAGCCGAGTACACCTTTGATAGAAATGCTAGGATGTATCATGAGCTTAAAGCATTTAGATCACCATTGAACTTGTGTCACACTGCTAGCAACATAACTAAGCCATTAATTGTTGATTCTGGTGCATCTCATCACATGATTAGTGATACAAATCTGATTAAAGATATAGAACCAACTAATGGACATGTTATGATTGCAAATGGAGATAAGATACCTATTAGAGGAATAGGAAACTTGAAATTGTTTGACAAAAACTCTAGAGCTTTCTATATGCCTGATTTCACATCCAACTTGTTATCTGTCAAGAAGTGCACAACTGATTTGAATTGCAATGTTATATTCAGTCCTAATGATGTGAAGTTTCAGGATATTGAGAGCAGCCAAATGATTGGAAAAGGAATCACTAAAGGAGAGTTGTATTTGCTTGAAGAACTTGAACCTGTTTCCAATCACAAATGCTCATTTACTTCTGCTTCTAGTTTAAATAAAAATGCATTGTGGCATGCTAGATTAGGACATCCCCATAGTAGGGCTTTGAACTTGATGTTACCAGGTGTTTTATTTGAGAATAAGGATTGTGAAGCTTGCATTTTAGGCAAGCATTGTAAAACTGTTTTTCCAAACTCTACTAGTGTTTATGATAAGTGCTTTGATCTTATACATTCTGATGTTTGGACTGCACCTTGCATATCTAGGGATAATCATAAATACTTTGTGACATTCATTGATGAAAAATCCAAATACACCTGGTTAACTTTAATCCCATCAAAAGATAGAGTGATAGATGCATTTAAGAACTTTCAAGCTTATGTGACTAACCATTATCATGCCAAGATTAAAATTTTTAGATCAGATAATGGAGGAGAGTACACAAGCTATGCGTTCAAAAGCCATCTAAACCATCATGGGATCTTGCATCAAACAAGCTGTCCTTATACTCCACAACAGAATGGGGTGGCTGAGAGGAAGAACAGGCACTTGATGGAGGTTGCTAGATCACTGATGTTTCAAGCCAATGTCCCAAAGAGATTTTGGAGTGATGCAGTTGCAACAGCATGCTACTTGATCAATCGGATTCCCACCAAGGTGCTAAAGGATCAAGCACCATTTGAGGTTCTCAACACGCACAAGCCATCAGTAGAGTACTTAAGAGTATTTGGGTGTTTATGCTATGTGCTGGTACCAGGAGAGTTGAGAAACAAGTTAGAAGCAAGAAGCAGGAAGGCAATGTTCATTGGCTACTCAACAACTCAAAAAGGATACAAGTGTTATGATCCAGAAGCTAGAAGAGTACTTGTATCTAGAGATGTGAAGTTCATTGAAGAAAGAGGGTACTATGAGGAGAAGAATCAAGAGGAATTGAAGGATCTCACATCAGATAAGGCTGGAGTCTTAAGGACTATCCTAGAGGGTCTAGGCATCAGGATGAACCAGGATCAGTCTGCGAGTGGTGGAGGCCAGGGAGGAAGCTCCAATGAACCGCGTAGAGCTACACAAACACCTCACCTTGATCATGAGGGGGGAAGTGAACCTGAAACTCAAGAAAATGGCCAAGAAGGAGTCGGCTTGAGTGAAGAAGGAGAAGAGATCAACTCAGGTTCTCATCATCAAGGTGAGCAAAGCCAAGAAGATGAAGAACCAAGTACACAAGATGAACCGGTTCAAGAACAAGAACAACAACCTGTATTGAGAAGAAGCACAAGGCTGAGGAAGGATCCTTCCAGTTGGGTAAACACGCGAGTGTACTACAATGCCCAAGCTGTGGAGCATCCCTCTCAAGCTGTGTGCTCCTTTGCTCAATACCCTGAAGAACATTGTGCTTTTATGGTAAACTTGGATGAGAATTACATTCCAAGAAGCTATGAAGAGGCAGTAATGGATAAGGAATGGAAGGAATCAGTTGGAGCTGAGGCAGGGGCTATGATCAAGAATGATACATGGTATGAGAGTGAGTTACCAAAAGGGAAGAAGGCTGTGACTAGTAGATGGATCTTCACAATCAAGTATAAGGCTGATGGAACAGTTGAGAGGAAGAAGTCAAGATTGGTTGCAAGAGGTTTCACTCAAACTTATGGAGAGGATTACATTGAGACCTTTGCACCAGTAGCTAAACTACACACAATCCGGATTGTATTAAGCTTGGCTGTGAACCTTGGATGGGGCTTATGGCAAATGGATGTGAAGAATGCATTCCTACAAGGAGAGCTGGAGGATGAAGTGTATATGCATCCACCTCCAGGCTTGGAACACTTAGTGAAAAGAGGGAATGTGTTGAGACTGAAGAAAGCTATCTATGGATTGAAGCAATCACCAAGAGCTTGGTACAACAAGCTGAGTACTACTCTGAATGGCCGAGGCTTCAAGAAGTCTGAACTAGATCACACCCTCTTCACTCTCACTACTCCCTCAGGTATGATTGCACTCCTTGTGTATGTTGATGATATCATTATCACAGGAAGTGATGAGGAAGGTATCATAGCAACCAAGGAGTTCCTTAAATCCATGTTTGAGATTAAAGACTTGGGAGAAATGAAATACTTTCTTGGAATTGAGATATGTAGATCCAAGGAAGGTTTGTTCATGTCCCAAAGGAAGTATACACTTGATCTTTTGAAAGGTGCAGGTGCTTATGGAGGCAAGACAGCAAGGATGCCTATGGAGGATGGCTACAAAGTCCCACGAGAGGGGGAGATTGAAGACAGCAAACCTTATCAGGATCCTAAACTCTATAGAAAGCTAGTTGGCAAATTGATTTACCTTACCATAACTAGGCCTGACATTTGCTTTGCTGTGAATCAGGTGAGTCAACACATGCAAGTGCCTAAGGAGCATCATTGGCGCATGGTGGAGAGGATCTTGATGTATCTCAATGGCTCACCTGATCAAGGAGTATGGATGGGTTGCAATGGGAGCACTGAAGTGGTTGGATACTGTGATGCGGATTGGGCTGGTGATAGAGCAGACAGGAGATCAACCACAGGCTATTGCACATTCATTGGAGGCAACTTGGTTACTTGGAAGAGTAAGAAGCAGAAGGTGGTGTCTTGCTCTAGTGCAGAAGCTGAGTATAGAGCTATGCTGAAGCTGACCAACGAGCTAGTGTGGATCAAGGGCATCTTGAAGCACTTAGAGATTGATCAAGCCACGCCAATGACTATGCATTGTGATAACCAAGCTGCCATCCACATTGCCTCCAACTCGGTGTTCCATGAGAGAACCAAGCACATTGAAGTGGATTGCCACAAGGTGAGGCAGATGATCATCTTAGGAGTCATCTTGCCATGCTACACAAGGAGTGAAGATCAGTTGGCTGATGTGTTCACCAAGGCTGCAAGACAGAAGACAATGGAGTCCATTCACATCAGGTTGGGCCTCATTGATCTTGGGAAGAGAAGGAGCTGATCCCCTTTGGCTGTGAGGTCTTTACTCTTTTTCCCTTATCAAGGTTTTATCCCAATGGGTTTTCCTTGGTAAGGTTTTTAATGAGGAAGATCTCATAGCTGTCCAAGCTTAGGCTTTCACAAAGCTAAGCTTGAGGGGGAGTGTTGATCAGAGTTAAGTATATGAGAAGAGGAGCTAAGGGAGTTGAGGTATTAGAGGAAGAGATGAAGTATGGAAGAAGAGGTGAGTTTGGGTTGAGTGATCCGTACAAGGCCGTACAGGCCGTACCATCCGTACATAGGACATCAACCAAACTCACCAAGGTAAAACTAAGTTACCAAGGTAACTTAGTGGAGAGGAGGATAAGCTTTGGAGTGGATAAGACCGCGGAGGAAGAAGAGCTGAGGCGCGGACTGACAGTCTGGCATGGACTGGAAAGTAAACAGCATCTATGAGAAGATGCTAGATGCCTCACACACTTGATGAAGCTCATTGGCCGGATTCAAATATAGGCTCCTCCTCCTTTTGACTTCACATGCTTTCCTTATCCTTTGTAATCGAAAACCCTAAGCTCCCCTTGCTATATATTGTAACCCAAGATCATTAATGAAAGTTAGACAGTTCTAATCACTAAATCTCTCTACACATTTCACAATGATTCTCCATTAGTCTCATAATCTCTTACTCTTTCTTAATCTATCTCTTATTCTCTTATAAACTCAGATTCTATCTTACATTTCTCAAAAGTCATAATAAAGATGTTTTTTTCTGCTCCACAGACACAGGATCACCCTGCTTAGTGTCTAGGATGGATCACAGAGATAATCCTTGCAAACAGAGAATCAAAGACTCGATCTGTATCAAGGTTTGTGGATTGATGTGGGACACAAGAGAGATGGCTGCCTCCTGATACTCCAAGGCTTCTGATCTGGATATGACACACCAAATCAGAGAACCCAAGCTGGATATTACACACCAGCTGAATTGAGAGAAAACTCAAAACAAAGAAGTTGAAAAAAATGTCGATTGATTGATCTCCATGCCAAAACGTGGCTACATATGTTAAAAGAATAAAACTGAAAACCCTAAATTTAAACCAAGATGGTTTAATCTCCTAATCCAATTCGAAATTGGTTAATTTTAAATACTAATCTACCCAAATCTGGTTTACTCTAATTTCTAATTGTCTTTGGTTTAAATTAAATGAAAGCCCAATAAACTAAACCCATTACATTGCAATTAAATCAAACCAACAAGCTGGTTCTTCTTTGGTTTATGATGGGCCACGACTTGAACTTGATTTGGAGTGTCTCCTAATGAGCTTTAGATCCTCCACGTCCTGTTAGGCCAGCTAGAAAGCAAGTGGATCAAGATTCTGGCTGCAACTCTCTTTTTGGACCGAAAAAGCCTTATTTCGTCTAGATCCAAATATAGCCCACTCCAGAACCTTCCTGACATGTTTTCCTTGTTCTCCATACATATTTGGACGAGGTGAATGGTATCCATAGCTCCTGTTAAGCTCAGTTGGTTGAATCCTCTTTGTTCAAGCTGTTTCAAGGCAGTACCAACAGTTCTTCTCTTCTCTCTATCCAGAACCTCATAGATCATGCCAATAAGAGTATGATACTGTCCATTAAACTGCACCATGATCAGTCGTATAGCTGACCCATACATTGGCTTCAATCCATTGATTCCAATCCTGATCTGGATCACACCATCCCCTCCTCCTTTAAAAGGATTTGTCCTCAAATCCAAGCTCTGTAGGATGATAGAACCTTGATAATTTAACTCCAAAGTTCCTGACCTGGCCATGAGATATATCATCACCTCTCTAGTCTCTCCAGGATGAAACACAAAGCTCTGCAGTCCTTCTTCATGTCTCAGCAACATCTTGGAACTTTCCTCACTGCATGTGGCTTCTAAGGCAGATGATTTCTCCACTTTGTTGAGTTTGCAGTTGAATGCTTCTCTCCAGGATGATCCTACCCACGTCCTTCTCATGAGCATGAGACAATGTACTCTCAGTTTAACATCCTTCTGGTCAGGTGGTCGTGTGGTTTGGTCCCCATACTCATCCTCCATGAAACACCCACCCCTCCCCATTTCCAACCGGGGTTCCTGGGCACGGGGTTTAGGACACACATGTCTACTTTCCGACATCTCCGTGTGTCCCGTTTCTGGTCCCATGAGTTTCAGGTTCATTTCCTTTTCCTTACCGTCTACATTTCCACTTATAGTCCTGCAAAAATGGGAGAGGGAAAAGAGGGGTGAGTATTAATACTCAGTGAAGCGATTCTAGACCAGTCTCCCCCATGAGCCTCTATACGGCTCAATGCGAAACGAGAACCGTCTAGTCACCACACTTAGTCGATGTAACCTATCAGCTAGTTATTAAATTTCATTTCACAAATCAAGCACTGTAATGAACTCAGTCATCACTCAATTCATAGAATTCGGTTTATTATTTAAGACTCCCATCATCCTAGGACTTTAGGACCTACACAGCTCAAGCGGACCATTCCTCCCCTTTTCTTGCTGCTTCCTGTGAAGTCGCCTGCCCTGGTAGGCCCGCCGCCCAGTTCCTCGGGTTCGGACCGCCTTTGCAGTGTATTACGACCCCTTCCCGCCAAGACTCGGCGTGACTCAATCTTACCGGCGCCTCTATTCTTACCCTGCCATTTTTATCCGATGCTATGGTCCCGCATCTCCGCCGTTTTTGAACGCTACGGCCGCCGCGTTTCCTTTCTTTCCACCCTTCCCCGGGTACTTTATCCTACCCTTCTTGGGTAACTTATTCCACCCTTCCCGGGTACTTTCTAATCTTTCATTTTCTTTCCTTTTTCTTATCTTTTCCTTTTTCCTTATTCTTTAGACTCTTTCCTTACTTTCATTTCTAGACGCCACCCGTTCTCGGTGTCACACACAATTCAGTAAACAACCATCGCACGGATGTCCTACCATTCATCTAATCAACCGGTTAACGTTTACTAATAACCTACTTTTAATTCTTTCTAAGCATCCTAGCTTTCAACCACAAACAAGAATAGATCATCGACCAACCAATCATTCATCATTCAATAATCACAAACAATCCATTTACTGTCCTTAATCAGTACGAGCGTTCTTATGCAGTATGATCTATCAACCTCACATCAATCAGGATCTAAACCATCCTAATTCCTCATTCAACAATATACAAGATCATGAACAAGATCTGGAATAGAACACCTCACCTTAGCCTAGTTCTGGATCTGGATCTGAGAATAGGAGGTAAGAGAAACGGGATCTGAGGTCTAAGTCACCACGCGGCTACCACCACCACCCGCGGTTGCTCACGGCGAGGAGAGAGACGCGGTCGAGAGAGAGAGAAGAGGCGCGGCGAGGAGAGAGAGAGAAGAGAGAGGCGCGGCGAAGAGAGAGAAAGAAGAGAGAGGCGGCGCGGGAGAGAGAGAGAGGGAGTCGACGGCTAGGGCTTCCAGTCTCCGGGAGTTCTCTGCAGGGCTTCGCTTCTAGTTTTCTGATGAGGGAAAAAGGAGTGGAGGCTTTGCTTTTATAGGGGAAGAGGTTGGAAAATCCTAGGGTTTTCCAAATTGGGCTGCAGAGAACCCATTATCATTTAAAATTTTTAAATGGGCTGGTTTTGGGGTGTTACACTCCAGTTCTGGCTTTTCTTTAACCACCACCAGTTCCTGTTTATCTCTTCTCGGCTTGTTCTGGTCAGTTATGAACCTGATAAAGGACGTGTTACCTCCTGACTCTCCTTCATTATCTCTGCAAATAGTTTTTATCATACCATTCTCTCTCCCTTTAAAAAGATTTGACCACAAATCTTGTTTTTCAAGAGTGAAAGAACCTTGGAAATTGAGCTTGTATGCTGTTGCTTTCTGATCCAAAATTTGTTTATTTCTTCTAACCACACACAAGCTTCCTCCTGGTTCAAAAACAACTTGTTGCAGGCCCTTAACAAGTCTCAGATGTTCCACTAAGCTGAGCTGAAGACATACCAAAGGTCTGATTAGTAACTCACAAGCTAAAGACTTAAAGTTATCACCTTGCTCAACAGTAGGAAGCACCAATTCAAGAGCTTTAGATGACCCTCCAGGAACTTTTTCTTCTTGTTTTATTTGATCAGGCACGTGGCCACACTCAGCTTCTGCAACTTCTGCCTCCTCCTCTAGTTTTAAACAAAGAGTTGTTGGTTCTGGTTCAGTTTTATGGCTCTCCTCAATCTGTTTTATTGGAGAAGCTAATATAGAAGCTTGCAGCTTTTCCTCCTCTTGTTTTAATGATAGAACCGGAACCACAGATCTTCTCTCAGCCGGTTTTAATGGCAATTCAGACCAATAGGCAGGCTGATCTAAAGTAGTAAGCTTTGTTGCTGCTTCTGGTTTTAGTTTTGGAAGTTTCCACTGCGAGACAAACCTCTTCTTCATCAAGGTCTTCATCTCCACCCATGAAATAATTTGTGGTTTTTTTTCAAATCTCCTAGTCTGAGAAACTCTCTGCCACCATGAGAATGCACTTCCACAGAGTCCATTGACTGCTAGACATACCTTTTTCTTTTCAGTGTAGTATAGGAGTCCAAAGAGAAACTCCATCTTCTTTTCCCAATCAAGGTATGCCTCTGTATCAATCTTCCCATAGAAGAATGGAATTGTAAGCTCTTCTTCATATCCAGACATAGAATACAGTTTGTTAACTGATAGATTTCGTGCTCCCTTGTTAAAACTTCAAACCCTAACCCTCAACCTGGCTCTGATACCACTTGGTGCAGCCCTGGAATGGCTGTCTCTCCCTGGATCACTTGAAGGGGCGTGGATGGATGAAAGGTGATGGATATGGTCTTCTCCTTAGAACTATGGGATGCTATAAAGATGTTTTTTTCTGCTCCACAGACACAGGATCACCCTGCTTAGTGTCTAGGATGGATCACAGAGATAATCCTTGCAAACAGAGAATCAAAGACTCGATCTGTATCAAGGTTTGTGGATTGATGTGGGACACAAGAGAGATGGCTGCCTCCTGATACTCCAAGGCTTCTGATCTGGATATGACACACCAAATCAGAGAACCCAAGCTGGATATTACACACCAGCTGAATTGAGAGAAAACTCAAAACAAAGAAGTTGAAAAAAATGTCGATTGATTGATCTCCATGCCAAAACGTGGCTACATATGTTAAAAGAATAAAACTGAAAACCCTAAATTTAAACCAAGATGGTTTAATCTCCTAATCCAATTCGAAATTGGTTAATTTTAAATACTAATCTACCCAAATCTGGTTTACTCTAATTTCTAATTGTCTTTGGTTTAAATTAAATGAAAGCCCAATAAACTAAACCCATTACATTGCAATTAAATCAAACCAACAAGCTGGTTCTTCTTTGGTTTATGATGGGCCACGACTTGAACTTGATTTGGAGTGTCTCCTAATGAGCTTTAGATCCTCCACGTCCTGTTAGGCCAGCTAGAAAGCAAGTGGATCAAGATTCTGGCTGCAACTCTCTTTTTGGACCGAAAAAGCCTTATTTCGTCTAGATCCAAATATAGCCCACTCCAGAACCTTCCTGACATGTTTTCCTTGTTCTCCATACATATTTGGACGAGGTGAATGGTATCCATAGCTCCTGTTAAGCTCAGTTGGTTGAATCCTCTTTGTTCAAGCTGTTTCAAGGCAGTACCAACAGTTCTTCTCTTCTCTCTATCCAGAACCTCATAGATCATGCCAATAAGAGTATGATACTGTCCATTAAACTGCACCATGATCAGTCGTATAGCTGACCCATACATTGGCTTCAATCCATTGATTCCAATCCTGATCTGGATCACACCACTATAAATATGTAAACTCTCTCATTAATATAATCAAGGAAGTTATGAGTCTCTCTTAGTCTCTCTCTAGTCTCACTTTAGACTCTTAATCTCATTTCATACTTTAATCTTCTCTAAATCTCTTCTGATCTTTCCTAAATACTCAGATCACTCTAAACATCACTAAAAGTGATATGGTATCAGAGCCAGGTTAGTGAGAGCCTGAGGTCGTGTGAGATTCTTTGAAGCCTCAAGGTTGAAGCTTTGAAGAAACTCTTGTGTGTTCTTGTGTGTTTGAGAGTTTCTGGGTACTTTTCAAGTTCAAGACTGGTTGTGGTGTGTCATCTGAAGCTGTGTGGGTTGAAGATCGAGGCTGTGAAGGTTTCTACAAGTCATTCAACTCAAGACAAAGTTTCTGAAGCTTAGAGAGTTCATCATTCAACATGGAGAGTGGGATGAACATGAACATGAAGGTAGCTGTGGTTTTCAAGGGAACCAACTACTTGGTGTGGTCTCGGATGGTGAGAACCACGGTGGGAAGCAAGGGGTTGTGGAAGCACATCACCCCCGGAGAAGCTCCAAAACTCATCACTCAAGGAGAGGATGATGGTGAGGCTGCAAGCAAGGCGGAAGAGAAGTGGCATCAAGAGGACATGCTGGTGATGTCTGTGCTTCATGCGTCACTTGAGCCGGCTATTCTGGATGCATACAGCTACTGTGAGTCTGCTAAGGAGCTGTGGGATACTTTGAAGAAGGTGTATGGCAACACGTCAAACCTAAGCCGAGTGTTTGAAGTGAAGCAAGCCATCAACAACCTTGTACAAGAAGACATGGAGTTCACCAAGCATCTAGGGAGATTCAGGAGTCTCTGGTCCGAGATGGAGATGCTTAGGCCAAGCACAACGGATGCTGATGAGCTTAACAAGAGGAGAGAGCAAGACAAGGTCTTTGGGCTACTCCTCACACTGAACCCGGCGTACAACGGTCTCATCCAGCACCTGCTTAGAGAAGACACTCTACCTGATCTTGAGGATGTGTGTGCGCGGATTCAGAAGGAGCAAGGCTCCATTGGGTTGTTTGCAAAGAAAGGAGACCTTTCCCTTGCAAGCCAAGCAACTCAAGAGGAAGGTAGTGAAGCTCCACAAGCAAACAAGGCTGCAGCTGCGCATGGGAAGTTTGAGGAGAGGAGGTTCAATGGGAGTTGTGATCACTGCAAGAAGCATGGCCACAAGAAGAGCCAATGCTGGATACTCCATCCTCACCTCAAGCCGGCTAAGTTCATGAAGGATCGTGAGGCAAGGGCTAATGTCTCGGAGGGTACAAGTGGAGCTGGTACAAGCAAAGGAAAGGAGATAGATGGGCGTGAGGCAGGTGATGGAAAGTCTCTTGTAGCCTACACTGGAGCATCAAGCAACCGTGGGAACAATGATCAAGAGTATCTAAGGAGATCCGACCTTGATGCTCTCATTAAGATGTTCAAGGAGAATGGTAACATCTTTGGGTATTCTTTTGGTGCTAGGGTGGTAGAGAACTATGAGAATCTAACTAGAACTGATAGGATGCATGAGAGCTTGATAGAAATGGTAAATCAATCAAGGACTGCAAACTTTGCTAGAAATGATCAAGCATTCAAACCATCTAGTATCCTTGCGCATATTGCTAGTTCTCATGACATTAAGCCATTAGTGATTGATTCAGGTGCATCTCATCATATGATAAGTGACACTAGCTTAATTAAAAACATTGTGCCAATGAATGGAAATGTACTGATTGCTAATGGAGATAAGATTCCTATTAGAGGAATAGGAAGTCTTAAACTATTTGATAAGGAAACTAAAGCTTTTTATATGCCTGAATTTACATCAAACTTGTTATCTGTTAAGAAATGTGCTACTGATTTGCAATGCAATGTTATATTCAGTCCTAATGATGTGAAGTTTCAGGATATTAAAAGCAGCAAGATGATTGGAAAGGGAGTGACTAAAGGAGAGCTATATTTACTTGAAGATCTCACCCCTGTTTCTAGATATAGCTGCTCGTTTACTTCTGTTTCTAGTTCTGGTTTAAGTAAAAATGCATTGTGGCATGCTAGATTAGGACACCCTCATAATAAGGCTTTAAAACTGATGTTGCCAGGTGTTTCCTTTGAGAATAATGATTGTGAAGCTTGCATTTTAGGCAAGCATTGTAGAACTGTCTTTACCAAGTCTACTACTGTTTATGAAAAGTGTTTTGATCTTATTCATTCTGATGTTTGGACTGCACCTTGCCTATCTAGAGAAAACCATAAGTATTATGTAACTTTCATTGATGAAAAATCCAAATACACCTGGTTAACCTTAATTCCAACCAAAGATAGGGTACTTGATGCATTTAAAAATTTTCAATCCTATGTGACTAACCATTACAATGCCAAGATAAAGATTTTCAGGTCAGATAATGGAGGAGAGTACACGGGACAAGCATTCAAGTTACACCTAGCTCAGCATGGAATTCTTCATCAGACAAGCTGTCCCTATACACCACAACAGAATGGTGTGGCTGAGAGGAAGAACAGGCATTTGATGGAAGTAGCCAGGTCCATGATGTTTCAATCCAATGTGCCTAAGAAGTTTTGGAGTGATGCTGTTGCTACGGCATGTTATCTCATCAACAGGACACCAACTCTGATTCTTCAAGGACAATCACCATTTGAGGTACTGAATCAGTACAAGCCTTCTCTCGAGCATATGAAGGTCTTTGGGTGTTTGTGTTTTGTGATGGTGCCTGGAGAGATAAGAAACAAGCTAGAAGCTAAGAGTTCAAAGGCAATGTTCATTGGATACTCATCAAGTCAGAAAGGATACAAGTGCTATGATCCTAACACAAGGAGAGTGTTAGTATCTAGGGAAGTGAAGTTTGTTGAAGAGAAATGATATTATGAGGAACAGATTCAAGAAGACTTGAAGGATCTTACCTCTGATAGAGCTGAAACCTTGAGGATTATCCTAGAAGGCCTTGGAATCAACATGAATCAAGGACATCAAGGGGGCAGAAGCACTAACCCAGTCCCCGATCATCAGACTTCCAACCTTGAGCATGAGGGGGGGAATGAAACAAGAACTCCAAACAGTGAAGAAACAAGTAGAGAAGAGAGTTCTGGCTCTCATGATCAAGCTGTGGAATCAAATGATCAAGAAGAAGGAGCTGAAGAGAGTCAGCTAAGGGAAGAAGGAGCTGAAGCAAGTCAGCTAGGAGAAGAAAGATCTGAAACAAGTGTGCCACAAGAAGAAGAACAAGAGATGGCGCAAGAAGGGCCAGTATTGAGAAGAAGTACAAGGCTGAGAAAGGATCCTTCCAGTTGGGTAAACACAAGAGTGTACTACAATGCCCAAGCTGTGAAGCATCCTACTCAGGCCGTGTGTTCTTTTGCTCAATATCCAGAAGCACATTGCGCATTCATGGTAAACTTGGATGAAAATCACATTCCAAGAAGCTATGAAGAGGCAATGAAGGATAAGGAATGGAAGGAATCAGTAGGAGCTGAGGCAGGAGCTATGATAAAGAATGATACATGGTATGAGAGTGAACTACCAAAAGGGAAGAAAGCTGTATCTAGTAGATGGATCTTTACAATCAAGTACAAGGCTGATGGGTCGATTGAGAGGAAGAAGACTAGACTAGTAGCAAGAGGGTTCACTCAGACATATGGAGAGGATTACATTGAAACATTTGCACCAGTGGCCAAGCTACACACCATTAGGATTGTTTTAAGCTTGGCTGTGAACCTTGGATGGGGATTATGGCAAATGGATGTAAAGAATGCATTTCTACAAGGAGAACTTGAGGATGAAGTCTATATGTATCCTCCATCAGGCTTGGAACATCTAGTAAAGAGAGGGAATGTACTGAGGCTAAAGAAAGCTATTTATGGGTTGAAGCAATCACCAAGAGCTTGGTATAACAAGTTGAGCACAACTTTGAACGGCCGAGGCTTCAAGAAGTCAGAGTTGGATCACACTCTCTTTACACTCACGACACCCTCAGGTATGGTTGCTCTCCTTGTGTATGTGGATGATATCATTATCACAGGAAGTGATAAGGAAGGTATCAAAGCAACCAAGGAGTTTCTAAAGACTATGTTTGAAATCAAAGACTTGGGAGAAATGAAATACTTCCTTGGAATTGAGATTTGTAGATCCAAGGAAGGTTTGTTCATGTCCCAAAGAAAGTATACACTTGATCTTTTGAAAGATGCAGGTGCTTATGGAGGCAAGACAGCAAAGATGCCAATGGAGGATGGCTACAAAGTACCAAGAGAGGGGGAGATTGAAGACAGCAAGCCATTTCATGATCCTAAACTCTATAGAAAACTTGTTGGCAAATTGATTTAACTTACCATCACAAGACCTGATATATGCTTTGCTGTGAATCAGGTGAGTCAACACATGCAGCTTCCCAAGGAACATCATTGGCGTATGGTGGAGAGGCTGCTGATGTATCTAAATGGCTCGCCGGATCAAGGGGTTTGGATGGGATGCAATGGAAGCTCAGAAGTGGTGGGCTATTGTGATGCTGATTGGGCAGGAGATAGAGCTGACAGAAGATCAACCACCGGCTATTGCACATTCATTGGAGGCAACTTGGTGACTTGGAAGAGCAAGAAGCAGAAGGTGGTGTCATGTTCAAGTGCTGAAGCTGAGTATAGAGCCATGCTGAAGCTCACAAACGAGCTGGTGTGGATCAAAGGTATCTTGAAGCATTTGGAGATTGATCAAGCCACTCCAATGACAATGCACTGTGATAACCAAGCTGCCATCCACATTGCCTCCAACTCGGTGTTCCATGAGAGAACCAAGCACATTGAAGTTGATTGTCACAAGGTGAGACAGATGATCATCCTAGGAGTCATCCTGCCATGCTACACAAGAAGTGAAGATCAGTTGGCTGATGTGTTCACCAAGGCTGCAAGACAGAAGACAATGGAGTCCATTCACATCAGGTTGGGCCTCATTGATCTTGGGAAGAGAAGGAGCTGATCCTCTTGGCTGTGAGGTCTTTACTCTTTTTCCCTCATCAAGGTTTTGTCCCAATGGGTTTTCCTTGGTGAGGTTTTTAATGAGGAAGATCTCATGGCCATCCAAGCTTAGACTTTCACAAAGCTAAGCTTGAGGGGGAGTGTTGAGATGAGGAGTTAATCTATGAAGGCTTGGGAACATTAGGAAGAAGGAATGAGGAGAAGAAGGCATGAAGAGGAGTTAGGCCGAGGCAAGACCGTACAGGCCGTACACTGGCCGTACTGTCCGTACAAGTAGGGCGCGGCCAAATGAGAAGTTACTCTACCTTGTGGTGAAAGGTAACTTAGAAGGAGTTAACCTTTGGGAGTTACTGAGCAGACCGTTGAAGATGGGATAAGGGACGCGGCTTGACAGGCTGGATCAAAGCTGTAAAGGGAAAGCAAACCTTATCCATCCGGTCACACATGTGAAGCTCCTTATTGGCTTAGTTTGAATCAGGCGCTCCTCTCCTCCTTTGACTACACATGCTTGTTCTACTTTACCTTAATGAAAGCCATAGGATCTAAAGACTATAAATATGTAAACTCTCTCATTAATATAATCAAGGAAGTTATGAGTCTCTCTTAGTCTCTCTCAAGTCTCACTTTAGACTCTTAATCTCATTTCATACTTTAATCTTCTCTAAATCTCTTCTGATCTTTCCTAAATACTCAGATCACTCTAAACATCACTAAAAGTGATACAAACTCCTATGAGATTTATTCAACTTCCTGATGTTTCTCCACCATTTTATGTATCCAAATCAAGCTTCTGACAAAGTGATTCATCCTGGTTTAATTGGAACGACAAAGAAGCTGTCCTATTCCTAAACTGGGAAACTGGAATCACCTGATTAGAAAGCGGGATAACTTCTTCATCCCAACTCCTATGAGATTTATTCAACTTCCTGGTGATTCTCCAACACTTTATGTATCCAAATCAAGCTTCTTACAAAGTGATTCATCCTGGTTTGATTGGAACGACGAAGAAGCTGTCATATTCCCAAACTGGGAAACTGGAATCACCTGATTAGAAAGTGGGATAACTTCTTCACCCCAACTCCTATGAGATTTATTCAACTTCCTGGTGATTCTCCACCATTTTATGTATCCAAATCAAGCTTCTTACAAAGTGATTCATCCTGGTTTGATGGGAACGACGAAGAAGCTGTCCTATTCCCAAACTGGGAAACTGGAATCACCTGATTAGAAAGCGGGATAACTTCTTCATCTCAACTCCTATGAGATTTATTCAACTTCCTGGTGATTCTCCAACACTTTATGTATCCAAATCAAGCTTCTTACAAAGTGATTCATCCTGGTTTGATTGGAACGACGAAGAAGCTGTCATATTCCCAAACTGGGAAACTGGAATCACCTGATTAGAAAGTGGGATAACTTCTTCACCCCAACTCCTATGAGATTTATTCAACTTCCTGGTGATTCTCCACCATTTTATGTATCCAAATCAAGCTTCTTACAAAGTGATTCATCCTGGTTTGATGGGAACGACGAAGAAGCTGTCCTATTCCCAAACTGGGAAACTGGAATCACCTGATTAGAAAGCGGGATAACTTCTTCATCCCAACTCCTATGAGATTTATTCAACTTCCTGGTGATTCTCCAACACTTTATGTATCCAAATCAAGCTTCTTACAAAGTGATTCATCCTGGCTTGATTGGAACGAAGAAGAGGCTGTCCTATTCCCAAACTGGGAAACTGGAATCACCTGATTAGAAAGTGGGATAACTTCTTCATCCCAACTCCTATGAGATTTATTCAACTTCCTGGTGTTTCTCCACCATTTTATGTATCCAAATCAAGCTTCTGACAAAGTGATTCATCCTGGTTTAATTGGAACGACGAAGAAGCTGTCCTATTCCCAAACTGGGAAACTGGAATCACCTGATTAGAAATCGGGATAACTTCTTCATCCCAACTCCTATGAGATTAATTCAACTTCCTGGTGATTCTCCAACACTTTATGTATCCAAATCAAGCTTCTTACAAAGTGATTCATCCTGGTTTGATTGGAACGACGAAGAAGCTGTCCTATTCCCAAACTGGGAAACTGGAATCACCTGATTTGAAAGTGGGATAACTTCTTCATCCCAACTCCTATGAGATTTATTCAACTTCCTGGTGATTCTCCAACACTTTATGTATCCAAATCAAGCTTCTTACAAAGTGATTCATCCTGGTTCGATTGGAACGACGGAGAAGTTGTCCTATTCCCAAACTGGGAAACTGGAATCACCTGATTAGAAAGTGGGATAACTTCTTCATCCCAACTCCTATGAGATTTATTCAACTTCCTGGTGATTCTCCAACACTTTATGTATCCAAATCAAGCTTCTTACAAAGTGATTCATCCTGGTTTGATTGGAACGACGAAGAAGCTGTCATATTCCCAAACTGGGAAACTGGAATCACCTGATTAGAAAGTGGGATAACTTCTTCACCCCAACTCCTATGAGATTTATTCAACTTCCTGGTGATTCTCCACCATTTTATGTATCCAAATCAAGCTTCTTACAAAGTGATTCATCCTGGTTTGATGGGAACGACGAAGAAGCTGTCCTATTCCCAAACTGGGAAACTGGAATCACCTGATTAGAAAGCGGGATAACTTCTTCATCCCAACTCCTATGAGATTTATTCAACTTCCTGGTGATTCTCCAACACTTTATGTATCCAAATCAAGCTTCTTACAAAGTGATTCATCCTGGCTTGATTGGAACGAAGAAGAGGCTGTCCTATTCCCAAACTGGGAAACTGGAATCACCTGATTAGAAAGTGGGATAACTTCTTCATCCCAACTCCTATGAGATTTATTCAACTTCCTGGTGTTTCTCCACCATTTTATGTATCCAAATCAAGCTTCTGACAAAGTGATTCATCCTGGTTTAATTGGAACGACGAAGAAGCTGTCATATTCCCAAACTGGGAAACTGGAATCACCTGATTAGAAAGTGGGATAACTTCTTCATCCCAACTCCTATGAGATTAATTCAACTTCCTGGTGATTCTCCAACACTTTATGTATCCAAATCAAGCTTCTTACAAAGTGATTCATCCTCGTTTGATTGGAACGACGAAGAAGCTGTCCTATTCCCAAACTGGGAAACTGGAATCACCTGATTTGAAAGTGGGATAACTTCTTCATCCCAACTCCTATGAGATTTATTCAACTTCCTGGTGATTCTCCAACACTTTATGTATCCAAATCAAGCTTCTTACAAAGTGATTCATCCTGGTTCGATTGGAACGACGGAGAAGTTGTCCTATTCCCAAACTGGGAAACTGGAATCACCTGATTAGAAAGTGGGATAACTTCTTCATCCCAACTCCTATGAGATTTATTCAACTTCCTGGTGATTCTCCAACACTTTATGTATCCAAATCAAGCTTCTTACAAAGTGATTCATCCTGGCTTGATTGGAACAACGAAGAAGCTGTCCTATTCCCAAACTGGGAAACTGGAATCACCTGATTAGAAAGTGGGATAACTTCTTCATCCCAACTCCTATGAGATTTATTCAACTTCCTGATGTTTCTCCACCATTTTATGTATCCAAATCAAGCTTCTGACAAAGTGATTCATCCTGGTTTAATTGGAACGACAAAGAAGCTGTCCTATTCCTAAACTGGGAAACTGGAATCACCTGATTAGAAAGCGGGATAACTTCTTCATCCCAACTCCTATGAGATTTATTCAACTTCCTGGTGATTCTCCAACACTTTATGTATCCAAATCAAGCTTCTTACAAAGTGATTCATCCTGGCTTGATTGGAACGAAGAAGAAGCTGTCCTATTCCCAAACTGGGAAACTGGAATCACCTGATTAGAAAGTGGGATAACTTCTTCATCCCAACTCCTATGAGATTTATTCAACTTCCTGGTGTTTCTCCACCATTTTATGTATCCAAATCAAGCTTTTGACAAAGTGATTCATCCTGGTTTAATTGGAACGACGAAGAAGCTGTCCTATTCCCAAACTGGGAAACTGGAATCACCTGATTAAAAATCGGGATAACTTCTTCATCCCAACTCCTATGAGATTAATATGATTTTAGAGAGTTGAACAGGTATTGAGAGATTTAGAGAGAGATTAAGGTGAGATGAGATGATTTATGAAATGTAGAAGAGAAACATGATGAACTAGAGAGAGAATATGATGAACTCGTGTTAATCATTAATCAAGACAGAGTTTACAATATATAGAGAGAGACATTAGGGTATTCAGAAGCACTAAGCATGTGAGGTCAAGGATAAGGTTGCTTTAATTTGAATGTAAACCAATGGGGATGATCACACGCTTAAGGCATCTTTGGGTGAGACTCCTTTTGCCTTTACAGCCTGTGCCAGACTGTCAGGATAAGCCGCGGTCACTCTATCCATCCAAACAGTCATATCTTCTATGGTAAATCCCCTTTGGCCGTTTACCTCTCTTACCCGGGTAACTTCTCTTCTTGGCCGAGTTATGGATCGACCCGGACAGTACGGACGGTACGGCCAGTACGGCCTCTTGTACGGCCTGGTCGATCCCTAACCTTCCTTCCCTTTGCCTCCACATTCTCACATCCAACTCCCTAAGCCATCTTCTCACATATTGATCAACTCATTTCAACACTCCCCCTCAAGCTTAACTTAATAACTTAGTTAAGCTTGGAACCACCATGAGATCTTCCTCATTAAAAACCTCACCAAGGAAAACCCAATGGGACAAAACCTTGATGAGGGAAAAAGAGTGAAGACCTCATGGCAAAAGGGGATCAGCTCCTTGGGGAAAGATCTATGAGCCCCAATCTGGTATGAATGGACTCCATAGTCTTTTGTCTCGCAGCCTTGGTGAACACATCCGCAAGTTGATCCTCACTCCTTGTATAGCATGGCAAGATCACTCCCAAGACAATCATCTGCCTCACCTTGTGGCAATCAACTTCAATGTGTTTGGTTCTCTCATGGAAGACAGAGTTGGTTGCAATGTGTATAGCCGCTTGATTATCACAATGCATAGTCATTGGAGTTCCCTGCTCTATCTCCAAGTGCTTCAAGATTCCTTTGATCCATACCAACTCATTGGTAAGCTTCAGCATTGCTCTATACTCAGCTTCAGCGCTTGAACAAGACACCACCTTCTGCTTCTTACTCTTCCAAGTCACCAAGTTGCCTCCAATGAATGTACAATAGCCAGTGGTTGATCTCCTGTCTGCTCTATCTCCAGCCCAATCCGCATCACAGTATCCCACCACTTCAGTGCTCTTGTTGCATCCCATCCACACTCCAAGGCTTGACGTCCCATTCAGATACAAGAGAAGTCTCTCCACCATGCGCCAGTGATGATCCTTTGGGACTTGCATATGCTGGCTCACTTGGTTCACCGCAAAGCATATGTCTGGTCGTGTGATTGTGAGGTAGATAAGCTTCCCTACTAGCTTCCTGTACAGCTTTGGATCATGAAAGGCCTTGCTGTCTTCAATCTCCCCCTCACGTGGAACCTTGTATCCATCTTCAAGAGGCATCTTTGCTGTCTTGTCTCCTTGTATACCTGCATCTTTCAAAAGATCAAGTGTATACTTCCTTTGGGAAATGAACAATCCTTCCTTAGATCTACACAACTCAATTCCAAGGAAGTATTTCATTTCCCCTAAGTCTTTGATTTCAAACACAGATTTCAAAAACTCCTTTGTGGCTTTTATACCAGCCTTATCACTACCTGTTATGATAATGTCATCAACATATACAAGTAGACAGATGATACCTGAAGGTGTAGTGAGAGTGAAGAGGGTGTGATCCAACTCTGACTTCTTGAACCCACGCCCATTCAGAGTAGTGCTCAGCTTGTTGTACCATGCTCTAGGTGATTGCTTTAACCCATAGATTGCCTTCTTGAGTCTCAATACATTCCCTGGTTTCACCAGATGCTCTAGGCCTGGTGGTGGATGCATATACACTTCATCCTCTAGCTCTCCTTGAAGAAAGGCATTCTTCACATCCATCTGCCAAAGCTCCCACTCAAGGTTCACAGCAAGAGACAATACAATCCTTATTGTATGTAGCTTGGCAACAGGAGCAAAGGTATCAATGTAGTCTTCCCCATATGTTTGAGTGTATCCTCTAGCCACCAGTCTTGTCTTCTTTCTCTCAATGGTTCCATCAGGTAGATACTTAATGGTGAATATCCACTTGCTGGTTACTGCCTTCTTTCCTTTTGGTAACTCACTTTCAAACCAAGTGTCATTCTTTATCATGGCATTTGCTTCATCTCCAACAGATTCCTTCCAATCTTGATGTAGCATTGCTTCTTCATATGATCTTGGTATACTGCTTTCATCTAGGCTCATCATGAATGCGCAATGCTCCTTTGGATAACAAGCAAATGAACACACAGCTTGAGAAGGATGCTCCACAGCCTGGGCATTGTAGTACACTCTCGTGTTTACCCAGTTGGAAGCATCTCTCTTCAGCCGTGTGCTTCTCCTTAATGGTACCTCAGCTGGTGCTTGCTCTGGTGCTTCTACTTCAGTAGCTTCCACTCCTCCTTGTTCTGGTAGCTCATTAGGCTCTTCATTACTTGGTTCAGCTCCACCTTGATCAGGATGATCCGCAAAATCTTGATTCTCATCCGGCTCAATTCCATTCCCTCCCTCATGATCAAGGTGAGATGGTTCTTCAGCTTCTTGTCTTTCAGATGACTGATTCTCTGTCGACTCCTGGGACATTCCAATTCCAAGACCTTCTAGTATCTGTCTCAAGCTTGTAGCTCTATCTGAAGGTTGTGAAAGATCCTCCAGCTCTTTCCAATCTTTATCTTCATAGTAGCTCTTCTCTTCAAAGAACTTGACATCTCTTGATACAAGAACTCTCCTTGACTCAGGAACAAAGCACTTGTATCCCTTCTGTGTGGTTGAGTATCCTATCATCATAGCTTTGATACTCTTTGCTTCCAGCTTGTTTCTCATCTCTCCCGGGATAAGAACATAGCTTACACACCCAAACACTCTTAGGTGATCTAGGACTGGCTTGCTGTTGTTGAGAACTTCATAAGGAGCTTTATCTTCCAGGATCTTGGTTGGAATCCTATTGATTAGGTAGCAAGCCGTGATCACAGCATCACTCCAGAATCTCTTTGGCACTCTCATCTGGAACATCATTGATCTAGCCACTTCCATAAGATGTCTGTTCTTCCTCTCAGCCACTCCATTTTGTTGAGGTGTATAAGGGCAACTCGTTTGATGGAGTATCCCATGTTGAGCTAGATGGTTCTTGAATGCATGGCCAGTATACTCTCCACCATTATCAGACCTGAAAATCTTAATCTTGGCATTATACTGGTTAGAAACATATATTGAAAGTTTCTAAATGCATCTAGAACCCTATCCTTTGTTTTAATTAGTGTTATCCAGGTGTATTTGGATTTCTCATCTATGAATGTGACAAAGTATTTGTAATTGTCCCTAGATAAGCATGGAGCAGTCCATACATCAGAATGAACAAGATCAAAGCATTTATCATAGATAGTAGTAGATCTCTTGAACACAGTCTTACAATGTTTTCCCAAAATACAAGCTTCACACTCATTATTTTTAAACATGACACCTGGTAACATTAAGCTTAAGGCTCTAACATGTGGATGTCCTAGCCTAGAATGCCACAATGCACCTCTACTTAAAACGGAACTCAACAAGCAACTAGAACTAGAAATGAAAGAAAGGTCTTCAAGTAAATAAAGGTCTCCTTTGGTTACTCCTTGCCCAATCAACTTACTGCTTTCAATATCCTGAAATTTCACATCATTAGGACTGAAAATAACATTGCATTGAAGATCATTGGTACACCTCTTAACAGATAATAGATTAGAAGTAAACTCAGGCATGTACAAAGCTTTAGAATCCTTATTAAACAGTTTCAAGTCTCCTACACCTCTAATAGGAATTCTATCACCATTTGCAATCATTACATGTCCATGAGCCGGTTCTATGTTCTTTATAAGGCTATCATCACTTATCATATGGTGTGAAGCACCTGAATCAATAATCAATGGTTTTATTCCTTGAGCAATATGATTCCTAGGTGATTCTTTTACCATTTTCAGTTTATCAATGAGATCAAGCAATGTGGATTCATTTCTAGACATCCTATCAGCAGCAAAAGTTGTATATCTACCTTGTTCATTTCCCATTCTATCAAAGTTTCCTAGCAAGCTATCACAAGTTCTAGGCAACACATGAGCAGTATAGAATAACCAAGGGCGTTACCAGACTCCTTAAGGGCTTTGATCAAGGCATCAATGTCTGACTTCTTGATCACCTCATGATCCATGTTCTTCACAGCTACTTGGTGGTGAGAGGTTAAGGCTCTTCCTTCACTTTCACCCGCAAGACCAGATGAGCCAGCTCCTGATGCGCCAGCTTCACTTGTCTCTGCAGAAAGGTGAGCTCTTCCCTCTCTCTCCTTGTTGAACTTGGCCGGCTTCAAATGGGGGTGTAGGATCCAGCACTGACTCCTCTTGTGTCCCGGCTTCTTGCAATGGTCACAGTTTCCACTGAACTTCCTTTCCTCTCCACGGTAAGCAGCCTTGTTTGCTTGGATTGCTTCAGCCTTGTTGGACAGAGCCATGTCTCCTTTCCCTCCAAACATACCAAGTGACCCCTCTTCCTTCTGAATCTGCGCACACACTTCCTCCATGGATGGAAGACTCGGCATCCTCAACATGTGCTTGATCACATCATTGAATGGAGGATCTAGTGTCAACAGCAATCCAAACACCTGATCCTGCTCCCTCCTCTCCATGAGTAGCTCTTGATCCGCGGTGCTTGGCCTCAATGATTCAAGCTCAGACCACAAGGATCTATACTTGCCCAAATGCTTGGTGAACTCTTCCCCATCTTGTACCAGTGTGTTGATGGCCTTCTTAATCTCAAACACACGGTTCAGATTGGTAACGTTCCCAAAGTCTTCTGGAGTACCTCCCACAGGTGTTTTGGAGTCTCGCAGTAGCTGTAGGCCTCCAAGAGATGCTCTTCAAGGGACCCTTGTAGCACTGAAAGCACCATCAAGTCTTCTTGAATCCACTTCTTCTCGGCCGCAGCAACTTGATCTCCCACACCCTCATCTCCTTCTCCGTCTTTAGCCACTGGCTTGGTTGCATCATCCGTGATGTGACTCCACAGCCCTAGCCTCCCAATGGCTGTCTTCACCAGCCTTGACCACAACAGGTAGTTACTACCACCCTTCAACGCAACAGGAACCGTAATGACCTTGTAGTTTCCTCCATCTTGCTTTGTTAGAACCGAAAAGAAAGTATGAACTATGAACTGAAGCTGAAGAACACTCTAAATCTCAATACCAAAGCCAACCTGGCTCTGATACCATATGATTTTAGAGAGTTGAACAGGTATTGAGAGATTTAGAGAAAGATTAAAGTGAGATGAGATGATTTATGAAATGTAGAAGAGAAACATGATGAACTAGAGAGAGAATATGATGAACTCGTGTTAATCATTAATCAAGACAGAGTTTACAATATATAGAGAGAGACATTAGGGTATTCAGAAGCACTAAGCATGTGAGGTCAAGGATAAGGTTGCTTTAATTTGAATGTAAACCAATGGGGATGATCACACGCTTAAGGCATCTTTGGGTGAGACTCCTTTTGCCTTTACAGCCTGTGCCAGACTGTCAGGATAAGCCGCGGTCACTCTATCCATCCAAACAGTCATATCTTCTATGGTAAATCCCCTTTGGCCGTTTACCTCTCTTACCCGGGTAACTTCTCTTCTTGGCCGAGTTATGGATCGACCCGGACAGTACGGACGGTACGGCCAGTACGGCCTCTTGTACGGCCTGGTCGATCCCTAACCTTCCTTCCTTTGCCTCCACATTCTCACATCCTTAACTCCCTAAGCCATCTTCTCACATATTGATCAACTCATTTCA